>NW_026057579.1:18697430-18882628 GCF_023721935.1 Panthera uncia | reverse complement strand
GGGGGGGGGGGGGGGGGAAGGCTTTCCAAAGGGCCAGTAAGCAACCAACAGATCCCTGATGGTGCAGGAAGTTACTCCGAACAAGAGAGGAATCACCGAGCTGGTGATTTTATTTCTCTTGTACTTTGGGAGATTGTGAATAAAAGAAGAGAATTTTCATGTGCAAAGAAAAAGAACTGGTTCAGTGATTCCAAGAGAAGCAGATCTAGCTGAACCTACGATGGCTTTCCCAGCTGCATTAGGAAATGTAGAAATGTTTACTTGACGCTCAGCCTACAAAACACATCCAAATACTTGTTATTTGGTTCTCAGTGCTGTAGCGTCCCCCCTTTAAAGATTAAGTTGCCCTTGATCGATAGGTCTAGGTAGCGGCAGATCCTGCTTTTCCGATTCCAATCACCTCCCCCCCAAACACACCCCTTTTCTATGTGCTATATGAAAATACACTCCAGGAAGCCTCTCCCTCTTCCCCTGTGAAAAACCCCACGAATTATCTGTGGCTCAAGTGCCTTCTCAACAGCGGAGCACAAAGTTTGTGCCTTGACTTACTGGTTCAGCCTTGGAACAAGCTGCTTCTTTGACAGAAGGGTTGCAGGGCAGGGGCAGGAGGGTGAAATTGGAAGATTAAAAAAAACATTGCTACTGGGAAACCAGCAAAACGTGATTCGAGCTGCAGCAATGCAGAAGATAAGTGAGTGATTCTCCAAAGAGCTCTGTCCTGACAAAGGCAAGGAGGGTCAGTACACTCTTCTCTCCAATACTGTGACGGCAGCAAATAAGTCCTATTTTTCTGAAGTTTCTTTCCAACTTGCTGAGCATGGCCCTGGTCAATACAGAGACCCTGCGTGCCCCACAGGGGTCCGTCCGATGACTTCTGACGCATAAATATGACATTTATATCCGGTTTAGGTTTAGTTTCAGTACAAGCTCTTGCCAAGTGTATGCCTGGAAAGTCGGTCAGAAAATGGATCCCCATTAAGCACGTTGGGTTTTATTAGGAAACAAATGGAGGTGACATTACTGGGCATCAGATAAACCCAGACTTATCCAGCAGAATATCAAATATGTCAGAGACAAATCATGGTAACCCTTTGAAACACTAAAATTATGTTTCATCTCTGCCAAATGTGCATCATGATGCTGTGTCTGTTGGTTAAACAAATAGTCCCAGTGTCCGTGTTAACTTAATAGTGAGAGATGTGAAGTCCCACATTCACGATTAAAACAAATGCCACATTCTCAATGGGGATGCTTGGCTGGGCAGCAGTGTATGTAAAAAATTAAGGGCTTGCGTTGGTAAATGGGCAGACTTCGTCAGCCACCAGGCTCCAGGAGGCCCTGGTGAGTTAGCCCGTCCGTGGTCCGGCGTGGTATAATTGGGGGTGCGCATGTGCACGAAGCTACAACTCCACTTCCGGGCGACGTATACCCTGAAAGTGGGGACCGTTCATGTGTGTGCAAGAATCCTCAAGCGCCACGTGTAGCGGTAAATGCCCACGAATTAGAACTGAATATGTACATGGAGGAGTATTCATACAATTAATTAATTAGAATGGAAGAAATATATCTTAAAGATGTTGAATTTTTAAAAAGCATGTTGCAAAAAGGTACGGATAGTACTTGGTGTAAATTTTTAAAATTCACGAAACATAGTAAAAGCATGAAAACAGAGATGGGATGATCCACCTCAGGGGAGAGGGATAGGGAACAGGATGGAGGGTTTTGGTTGTATTGGTTTTATTTTTTTTTTTTTTCATTTTTTTTAACATTTATTCATTAAAAAAATTTTTTTAACATTTATTTATTTTTGAGAGACAGAGAGACAGAGCATGAACAGGGGAGGAGCAGAGAGAGAGGGAGACACAGAATCCAAAGCAGGCTCCAGGCTCTGAGGTGTCAGCACCGAGCCTGACACGGGGCTCAAACTCATGAACCATCAGATCCTGACCTGAGCCGAAGTCGGTTGCTTAACCAACTGAGCCACCCAGGCGCCCCTGTATTTCATTTTTTTTTAAATGTGTTTTAAACAACAGCAAAATGTTAACATCTGTTATGTTTGACTAGTGGGTTCATGCCTGTGTGTTATTTTCTATACTTTTACCGTATGGTTGAAATGTTACATAACTTTAAAAGAAAATATTTTAAACACACAAGCATGGTTAACTAAACTTTAAGTAATTTTTAGCTTCTTCCAAATTTATGTTTAAAATAGATATTATAAATAAAGTAATTGATTCTATTAAGTAAATTTCAGAAAACTAGAAAAAAATAACTCAGACTCTCATCACTGAAAACAGTCCTTGTTAATGTTTTGGTATATTTCCTTCCATGTTTTTCCTTGTGTGGGTGCCTGTGTGTTTAAACATCCTTCTAAGCATCTTGGGTACACATATTGAATTCTGTCTTTTTCGCTCATTACAGTATCACCCTTTTTCCATGTTATGACTTAGCCTCCATGAACATCATTTCTATTGACTTCCATTAAACATTGTCCACAGCTTGCTTAACCCACACCATTTTTTGCAGAAAAACAGGAACATTCAGTAGTCACACGGTCACATATTCATAAACATAATCCTTTTGAAATCCTCGGGAACAGGATTGGGTCATGCTCTCTGTTGATTTCTACAAGGATGTTTTATGTGGGATGACAGTAAAAAGGTCTGTCACATCTGTGATATCACATTCCCAGGAAGACAGAGCTTGTCGGCATTCGTCCCATGGGTTGGAACTGTACATATTTTAAAAGCCAGCTATGTGTGTCTCTTGCCTGAGAGGAAACAAGTGCTCATACACCCTTGTACATCCAGCATCTGGTCTGGGCTCCTGAACCCGCAGCTGGGGGAGTATTTGCTGATCCTGTTAAACTCTTGTTTTGAGGCCTGAGGTTAATAGTAGAAATAATTATTGCAGATATTTATGTGCTCCTTCCCAGCTTATAAAGGCTCTCACATCCATGGCCACCTGATCTCCTCTGGGAGGGGAGGTCCGAGTGGGTATACAGCTGGCGCTGGATTACAGCCAGAAAGTGGGAAAGTCAGGACCACTGCCCAGTGACACCTACCTGAACTCTTCAGTGACTGTCCTTAGACTCAGGCAAGAGGAGCCATGTCTGCCCAGAGCCCCCTGTCCTCTTCCAGACCACACTCTGGGTCCCTGGAATCCCCTAACAGATGACCCTGAGCACTTCTAGGACCTATGTATGCTTGCATCTGTCCTCCTTGGGGGCCAGACCACCAGTGCCTGTTCGCCTAGGTCCACGGGCAGCATTTTGCAGGGAGTGAGCAGATGAGAGGCCTGTGGGCTGCAGGATGAACCCAAAGCAGGGGTGTGGGCTGGGGGCAGTGCAAAGGCTGAAGGCCAATATCCCCTACGGTGTAGCTCAGAGCTGCAAGGACCCCAAGAACTCCAAATCCAGGCCTGGTCTTCTTGGTCACGTATTTGTCAGAGTAGGAGGATAGGAGGTATTCTGTGACTTTTAACTCTTAGCTTGATCTGTGACTTTTAACTATTTAGAGATTCAGCACATGGACCTCCTTTTCTACTCTCGCTCTGGGACCCACAGATCTTAAGAAGTCTTGCTTCTCTTATCATCCTATACCATGCTGTTTCCAGGTCTCCTTTTTTCTACCCAAGGCTACAGACATACTGAGGGGAGTGCAGAAGAAAGAAAGCCATCAAGGGGCACCTGCGTGGCTCAGTCGGTTAAGCATCCAACTTCTGCTGAGATCATGATCTCACGGTTCCTGAGTTCCAGCTCAGCGTAGGGCTCTGTGCTGGGCTCTGTGCTGGCCGCTCAGAGCCCGGAGCCTGCTTCGGATTCTGTGGCTCCCTCGCTCTCTGCCCCTCTCCCACTCATGCTCTGTCTCTCAAAAAAAAAAAAAAAAAAAAAAAGGAAAAAAAAGTTAAAAAAAAAAAAAAAAAAGAATCTAGAACCACAGAAAAATAAAACAATTTAGTGTATAAAATCCCAATAGATAACCCCACCCGCACCCCCATCTCTGCATATAAAGGCAAAAAATGCATTTCGGGGCAGAATAGAGTACAACCACCTGCTATGAGGATGAATCAGCCTGACACGATCGGGATCACAAATAGAAGCCAGCTAGTAAAGCTACAATCAGCGGCTCTTTCCCTTCTCTCATTCCCCCCCCTCCCCGCCCCCGCCCCCGCCCCCCGCCCTCCGCCATTCTGGTTACCCATCTCTGCCACAGAACTACCGCCCTCTGTTGGTTGCTTTAAGCCATGCAAGAAGTTGGACCTCTGAACTCCCGGCAACAGGGGAAGTGGTCTCCCAGCCAGGGACAACAAGGAGAATCTGTGTTTTGAGAGTTTTAATTGTTTGGCCGCTGAACTTTTTTTTTTTCAGTTCCCCATTCCCCAGCAATATTTCTGATCTGATTTGTGATCAAGGATTTGACTGACTAGAGAAGCAGGAATCATTAAGACAATTTCATTGTCAGAGATAAACAGTCCAAATCTGGATGATTAAACACACACATTACGACAGACTTCACTCAGTCCATTTTATTAGAGAACGGTTCAGTTGACTTTCCCAACGATCCAGGAAGGAAGCTAATTTAGGTAAAGCTTAGAGAGGTTAAGTAGCTATTATAGTAGCTATTATAGGTAAAGCATCTCAGAGAGGTTAAGTAATGTGGCTGAAGTTATCCAGCTGGGAGGTGGCGAGCGGGGACTCAAGCTTGGGCTCATCTAAGTTATTGCAAGGACCCAAAAAGAAAGACAGGGTTTGTCCAGACTTACTCATTGGAAAAAGAGAGTCACCTTCTATCGGAGCACTCCGAGTAGTGGAGCTCTCTCTTAATTATTCTATTTTGATGAAGTTTTGTTGGGGAACAACACATTAACGTGGAACAACCTTTGGTCAATGCTAGTTCTGGAGGCGTGTGCAGGTCACCTGACAAAATTGGCTTAAAAAAAAAAGCGTATGTGTGGGCGGGGGAGGTGGAGCTTTAATACAGATTTAGCCATTATTCCTGGAATTACAAGAGAGGCTTTTTAAAGATTTCTTGTTAAGTGATGTCATGTGGAGATTGTGAATAGGATAATTTTTCATTGATAAATCATACAGGGACCTAAAAACTGCTCCATCTCAAACAAGATAAATGGAAATGAACTTAGCATGCTTGGAGAAACTGAACACAAAGGCCTCGATGTTGAAAATGCACATGAAAACTTTGAATAAAATTGTTTCGTGGAATATGAGAGAATAAGACAAAACAATGTATCCAAACTAACATTTTATTCATTAGGATTTAAATATGCATGTGTAATAGGGCGCCTGGGTGGCTCAGTCGGTTACGCATCCAACTTCGGCTCAGGTCACGATCTCACAGCTCGTGAGTTCGAGCCCCGCGTCGGGCTCTGTGCTGACAGCTCAGAGCCTGGAGCCCGCTTCGGATTCTGTGTCTCCCTCTCTCTCTGCCCCTCCCCTGCTCATGCTATCTCTCCCTCTCTCTCAAAAAAAAATTTAGAAATTTAAAAAATCTGTGTGTATCACGAAATAAACATTATAAATGGACGCATTATATTGCACTAAACATTTGGTTATGTCGTGTATATATTCAAGTTGGTCAAAATTGTTGGGGGTGGAGGGACTCTTCTTTTTGGGAAATAGAGGCTGGCTTTGAGGCTCCAGTGACACACTAAGTGGTTTTTCCAAAGCACTGAGCCACAACCCAAGATGAGGAAGAGGCAGGTTTGTGTACTGGATCCAATGGGGTGATGAAGGTTGACACATGGCCTCCAGTGTGTGTCTAGCTCCTCAAAATTTCCCAAGCGTGGCTGCACTGGGGCCTCACAGCCTCTCGCTTAATAGGGTCTGTGGTTGTCCTGAATGTCCACCCAAGGACCTCAGGTGTCTCCCTGCGTCAGTGACTCGGATGTGGGAAGGGATGTGACGAGACTGCTTTTCCTGTCCCCCACAGGCGGCACTAGTCGGAGGCACCACCATGGTCATCGGCCACGTCCTGCCTGACAAGGAGACCTCCCTCGTGGAAGCCTACGAGAAGTGTCGGGGTCTGGCCGACCCCAAGGTCTGCTGTGACTACGCCCTGCATGTGGGGATCACCTGGTGGGCACCCAAGGTAACAGTGCTGGGTAGAATCCCGAAAGAATAAGTGCGTTTTTAGGGAGAGGGGCCATTTGGGTGGAGTCAGCTGGGGTGGGGTGCTCTCCCACAGGTAGGGGACGCCCCCCACCATCCTAACTCCCCCAGATGCCAAAAGAAAAGAACACATGATTCCACAAGGGGGTGACAAGGCTTGTTCTGCTTAATTTCAAGAGCCAGTGTTCCAGCAGACCCAGAGGGCCTGAGACCAGAGGCCTGGGGAACGCCGGCTGACTCCTTGCTCAGACCACAAAGCTCTCAACGTGTCTTGATACTCTTCATCGGGTGCCACTTCTGCTGAGCAGCGGGCTTGGCAAGAGTCAGGCTCCCGGGGACGTATTGTTTTCATGCCGGAAGTGACGGCATGGACCTGAGGTCTCCGAACAGAACAAGAGAGTCCTGTCCTGGCTCCGTGCCACCTGGATAAATGGGACTGGGCCACTTTTTTCCTCCTGGGGCCCGGCTCCTGCTCTGAGAGCCCCGAGGCTGCTTCTGGCCTGTGGCTGAGGCTGGCTCCCACTGAGCCCTTTCTCACTTCAGCCCCTGTGCCCCTCGCTTCTGGCTTTCCCGTCCCCCCGCTGCCCCAAGCCCCAGGGGCAGAGTCTAGTCCCCTCCACCCAGATTCCCACTTCCTAAAAACAGACATTTAGATTTTGCTTCATTTCTGGAGTTTTACCACTTATTACCCCAGAGAAGCAGCCTGGATGCCCGTTCCACCACCAATTCTGTACTGGTACAGGTGCCAGGACCTGTGTGGGCATCCTAAGCAAGCACTGGGGCGCCTGGCTGGCTCAGTCAGTCGAGTATGAGGCTCTTAATCTCAGGGTGGTGAGTTCTAGCCCCACATTGGGCATGGAGTTTACTTCAAACAAACAAACAAAAAAAACAAACAACAACAACGAAACAAGCATTGACGTTTTACAAAGTTCTTCAGCTAGGGAGGCTGGTCTAAAGGGCCTGCGTCCCTTCTGAGATGGTAATTAAAAGCCTTGTGTCCTTCTGCCCTTGGGTTTTAGCTTTGAGCGTGGAGCTCCCCCACTCTCCTCTGTTATGTCAGACATGGTCCTTATGAAAGGCCTTGGAGCCCTCCAACCTTCACACCATGAAGACTTCCCTGCTGGCATTGGGTAAAAGTGCAGACCCACCCTGAATGGCAGCCGGCCCTTATCGGAGGAGGGGGTTTTGTTTATTCTCCACACCCTCCTGGGGGGACGACCTTACCCCGAGCTTCTGTATTCCCTCCCCCTGGAGCTGGCCTGGAATAGGGCGTCCATTCAGATTCTCAGCAACACTGAGGCCAGGCCAGCCCTCCCTAAGTCCCCAGAGGTTGTGGGGACTTCCATGCATCTAGAATTTTAAATTCTTTTTGTTATTATCAAATAATTCTTTTCCTAACTATCGATTTTAGAAAGAGAAAAGAAGCCCATCATTCTGGTTATCCCAACACAACCACTCTTGTTACTTTGGCTTATTTCCCTCCAGTCTTTTTTTTTTTTTTTCCATGTGTGCTTTTTACATAGTAACTCCTTCACTTAAGTGTGAGCATTTTCTGTGTGGCTGCATGGTCTTCATGACCATCGGTGCAGTGGCCGCTTCATGTCCTATCAAGGAGATAAACCTCAATTTGTTTTCCTGCTGTCAGACCAACGTTGCTTCCATTTTTCCCCATTGTGAACAACATTAGGATGAATCTCCATATTCATATAGCCAGGCGGGCCAGCCAGGCGCCCTGGGTCTCAGGAGTTTCAGCATTATTGTGCCTTCTTTGAAAAATTTTTTTTTTAACGTTTATTTATTTTTGAGACAGGGAGAGACAGAGCATGAACGGGGGAGGGTCAGAGAGAGGAGGGAGACACAGAATCCGAAACAGGCTCCAGGCTCTGAGCTGTCAGCACAGAGCCCGACGCGGGGCTCGAACTCACGGACCGTGAGATCATGACCTGAGCCGAAGTCGGACGCTCAACTGACTGAGCCACCCAGGCGCCCCTATTGTGCCTTCTTTGTAACACCACTTCCATTATGGGAGTGGGGAGCACAGGCCTTGGGGGTAAACGCTGTTAATGCATTCACCAATAAGGCTGACTTGGAGTTAGAAACACAAGACAAGCCTATACGACAGCAGAAACATGCCTAGATGGTCACAATATGGTTCCTACGTTTGTGTCATGCTTGACAATTTTCTTTTTTTTTTTATTTAAAAAAAATTGTCCTAATGTTTGTTTATTTTTGAGAGAGAGAAAGACAGAGAACGAGCAGGGAAGGGGCAGAGGGAGACACAGAATCCGAAGCAGGAGCCAGGCTCCGAGCTGTCAGCACAGAGCCCGACGCGGGGCCCGAACTCACAAACCGCGAGATCATACCCCGAGCCGAAGTCGGACTCTTAACCGACTGAGCCACCCAGGAGCCCCATGCTTGGCAATTTTCAAAGTCCTTCTGCATCCATTTGCTCACCTGACCTCACAGAGGCCCGGGGGGTGGGCAGAAAGTGAGATACTGCAAGGTTGCAGGTGGCCGCATGGTCATTCCTCCCACTGGCCCCCATCTCCTCCATCCTGGGCCCGTCAGCCTCTTGAACATCTGTACTCACGTGGCATTGCCTTTGCATTTTGCTCTCCAGGTGAAAGCAGAAATGGAGACACTGGTAAGGGAGAAGGGTGTCAACTCCTTCCAGATGTTCATGACCTACAAAGACTTGTATATGCTTCGGGACAGTGAGCTCTATCAAGTGTTGCACGCTTGCAAGGACATTGGAGCGATCCCCCGAGTCCATGCTGAGAATGGGGAGCTCGTGGCTGAGGCAAGGCCATAGAGAATATTGGGGAAGGGGGGCTGGGGCATCAATAGAGACAGTTCTCAGGGGGATTCCTGACCACCCATCACCCATCCCACAATTTTGTCCAGACAAAATGAGTTATAAAAGGCAGTGTGAGATGTTAACACCCCAGGTGACAAATCTTCGTCAGAAAATCCAAACTTGTCTACCGTCTGTCTGTAAAAAAAAAAAAAAAAAAAAAAAAAAAAACTCTTCATAGTCCAAAAGGGTTTCTAAGTCTTAGATGATAATGTCTTAGTTCTAGTGATATGATATTTAAATTCCATGATAGCAAAAGAACTTGGAGCACCTCTAAGAAATATTTTTAATGAGATTTGACATCAGAATAAATGACAGTCAGCTCTCCTCTTTCCTCCGCTTTCCTATTACCTCTCCCCCACCACCCCCGAGGAACTGAGATATTATAGCAATCTGCTCACTGGTAGATGAATCCCTTTGTACCTCCTGGATCTTAAATAGGATGCTTGGTAAGGGTTATTCTAGGTGTTGCTGGAAACTAGAGATTTGACTAGATTTCCGGTGGGGAAATTCTGATTTTTCAGACCGATGGTCTTTGATGTCCCAAGCCTATTGGCTAGTTCTAGAACTGGAATTTTAAGAGGAAAAAAAAATACGTTCAGTCCTTAGGAAGTGAGGTGCAGGAGAGCCTGGCTGCCAGGGAACCCCATACTTACTCTGCCCTCTTTGGAAGGCGGATACTGCAGAAGTGAGCAAAGCGGCAGCCTATTGGAATGCACGGTGTCCGGCATGCTTTCGTGTCCCTGGGGTTCGTTATTTTCTCGTATCTGTATGGTTCTCTCAATTTTCTTTCTTTTGCTGTTATTCAGGGTGCTAAGGAGGCGCTAGATTTGGGAATCACGGGCCCAGAAGGAATCGAGATCAGCCGCCCAGAGGAGGTGAGGAAAACTGACTCTGCCTCTTCTCAGCTTCTTTCCTGTGGATTCACAGAACCTTTAGGATAGAAGAGGCATCAGTAAATATAAGTTGCATATTATCGCTTTCTCCATGGGTGAAATTCGCATCTGGAAGCTTTTCAGGGAACAGCCATCGCCCAGCGGAGGCTGCCTTGGCCTTGAGCTTCCTTGGGAAAGACTGTTTGGAGGAAACCAGACCCACCTAATTTGATTCTGATTTCAGGGATCTGAGGGAGACCATGTGAGCACATCGGGGGCTGCGTTCCCCAAAAATTGAATGGGGAAAGAAAAGACAGAGTGAAAGCGCTTTCGGGTGTAAGAAGAAATTCCAGATTATAAGCCAGTGATTTAGTGTTGTAGGAATGAGAGCATCTGAGGAAAACTTTGGACCCTTCCCGCCAGAAACCAGAAGCACATACGTGTCTATACTCTTGCCCCCTTGTTACCATATTAACCACCGCGGTGATCATGAAAAGCCCTGCTCTCCTCTGCCCTCTGGTTTAATCCTGGCACAGTTTGGCAAGGTGCCCACACAAATCCCCAGCGGTCCCCCCGCTAAAGATGTCTGTTCTGGAGGGGACCTCACTGGACAAATCGTGCCTTCTCGTCCTGCGACCCCATTCCGACACCTGCCGTTTGTGAAGAGAAAGCTATTTCCCATTTCTTCGAAGCGTCCAATGCAGAGTGGTGGCTGGATGTCCATGAGGGATCGATGGGAGGCCCTGAGGGACGAGGAGCCAGAGACCAGATGTCATGGCACTGCCATCAGACATGCAAGGCCCTGCGAGGACCTGTAAGGACAGGAGTGGGCGGGTGGGCACAGGACTGGGCTTTGTTCAGTTGTATGAGGGAAAAAGCCAAGCTCTGACTGTAGGGTATTAATAGTGAGAGTCACCACTGTTATCATCTACTGGTTAAAGGCTCTACGCCAGGAGAGATTTTGCCCTCCAGCAGACATCTGACAATGTCCAGAGGTATTTTTGGTTGTCCCACCTTGGGGGGTGGGGGGGCAGGGGGAGGGTGTGGTACTGCTGGCATACAGTGGAGAGAGGTTAGGGATGCTGCTTGACGATCGATCCTACAGTGCCCAGATAGCCCCCTGCCACAAGGAGTTACCCGACTCAAAATATCCATGGTGCCGAAGTTCAGAAACTCGGATCTAGGTTAATTTCCAGCTTGATATTAGTGAGTATCATTCCTTGCTACTGCGCTGAGGTGGCTGTGGAAAGAATACCCCAGAAAACACGGAGGGGTTTCTAGGTTCTGTTTCCTTTTGTTGCCTTTTTCTTTTTTTGAGAGAGAGAGAGAGCATGAGCTAAGGAGAGGCAGAGAGAGAGGGAGGGAGAGGATCTCGAGCAGGCTGCACACTGCCAGCGCAGAGCCTGATGCAGGGCTAGAACTCATGAACCATGAGATCATGACCTGAGCTGAAATCAAGAGTCAGACACTTAACCGACTGAGCCACCCAGGTGCCCCAGATAGGGAAGAATTTTTAAAAATTTGTTTTAATGTTTCAGTTTGACAGAGAGAGTGTCAGAGCTCCCGTGAGTGGGGTAGGGGCAGAAAGAAGAAGAGGGGGGTGGGTAGCGGCAGAGGATCCAAAGCAGGATCTAAAGCGGGCTCCGGGCTGACAGCAGAGAGCCTGAGGTGGGGCTCAAACTCGAGAACCATGAGATCGTGACCTGAGCCAGAGTCATATGCTTAACTGATTGAGTCACCTAGGCGCCCCCCCCAAATTTTTTAAAGTTTATTTCTTTATTTTTAAGAGGGGGGGGCAGAGAATCCCAAGCAGACAGCACAGAGCCCCATGCAGGGCTCAATCCCACGAACCATGAGATCATGACCTAAGCTGAAGCCAAGGGTTAGATGCTTTAACTGACTGAGCCACCCAGATGCCCCTCGTTGCCTTTTATTTAAGGCCTGAGTAGCATCCAGCGAGGATATGCCTGGTGTAGTAAATCCTCGGATTCTCTTAGGGTGAGAAGAGGTGGTTGGAGCTTGGTGCCCCTGCCCAGGGCTTACCCCCCGAGCCAGCCCCTGTGGGTGCATTTGGCCCCTCCAGCCCAATGTTGGATATTCCAGCACTTTCTACAAAGTGGGCTCTTGAGCAGAGGTGGGCTTGCTTGGGAGAGAGGCTGAAGCTTGTTTTCTTCCTGTCCTTTGTTTCTTACAGCTGGAGGCTGAAGCCACTCACCGAGTTATCACCATTGCAAACAGGGTAAGTAGACCCCGGCTCGCCCTAAACCCATTCTTGACTCTGGGATCAGAAACCAGCATCTTCAGTCTACACAGTGGGGTCCCATTCTGCCCTGGGTGCCACCACCATGCCTGGTTCACAGGACCCCAAAACCGTTTCCTGGGTGTTGTTATTCCCACAGACCTGGCAGAAGTCCTCCTAGCTGCCAGCTCTCTGTCCTCCCCCCCCCCCCCCCCCCCACCGCTGTGAGCTTGCTGAGTCTGGCTTCATTGCTCAAGTGGAAATGGCTCCCATGGGAGGCAGGGTGAGTTGGGTGTCCACAGAGCCTCACTGCAAATGAACTCTGTTTCCTGTAGAGGAATTCGGTAGATGGCTTGCTTAGAGAACCGTGATCGAACCCTCTGCCTCTAGACAACTTAGAAGTTTTCCTTGGTATCGCTCAGGGCGAGGGGGTGCTGACACGGTGTAGGAAACGAACAAGACGTGAGACCTTTACCAAACACGAAGCTCTCAGTGTATGCGCATCACTCAACCACTCTGATACACTATTTTGTTATCTAATGTTGGAATGATAATATCACTTCTCACAGGAGGATTGTGAGGGTCAAAGGGGGGCAGAGAAAGAAAGGCATTTTATAAACAGTAGATATATACCAAGAAATATACCAAGGTTGTTTCTCCTAAACCGTCATTAAAGAGTTCGATTTGCTCAGATAATCTGTGCTGTCACCTCGAGAATACCAGTTTTCTAAAGTGTGGCGCCTGGACCAGCAGCACCCGTGTTTGTTAGAAATAGAAACTTAGAATTGCAGATTCTCGGGCCCATACCCATTGAATCAGAAACTGGGGACAATGCCCAGCAGTCTGTTTTAAGAAGCCCACCCATGGTTTTAGCGGGCACTAACGCTCGAGAACCTCTTCTCTGAAAAGACATGGGCGATCCCGAAGGATGTAAGTAAGCACGAGGGCGTGGTGTTAGGAACGCCGGGGACGAGGCAGAGGTTGGAGGTCCAGCGGATCTCAGAATTAGTAAAGTTGCACCAAGCACGTCAAATGTCAGGCCAGTTCCTAAGCTCTCTGTCCTCTCATTTTGATGAGCAGAGAAGGCATCAGAGTAACATTTGGGAAAAGTTTCCCATGAGCAGTTTACAAGTCTGGGTGCCGGTCGAGGACATTGATTTACTGGCACACCAGTGGCTATGATACCAATGATTTCCTGACGGAGACCGACCCCAGGATAAGGAAAGATGTCAACAACAAAAAGCCAGCTTCCTGTTTTTTAGCTCAAACATATGCCCAGGCAGGTGAAGCCAGGGACCATTGTCGCACCGCTCAGCAGAGGAAAAGCTCATTGATATTACAACCCAGGTGTCCATTTGCAAGACCAGTCCTGCCTGACATAGACTTTGAACCCTGAACCTCTTCCATTTTGTTTCTTCTGAGGGTACATTCTGTCTACTGATAAGGCAACCCTCGTTTTAATTTTAGATACGAAGTATGATCCACGACTGTCTCTAGGTCGTCACGTTCATGAGCAGGAAATTTAAAAAGTCCCTGGTGTTAAGTTATAAATCATCTTGACTCCGGCTGGTGAAATATTTGAGGCTCGGCCCCAACATTCCCCTTGGGCCCTGGTGCTTGCCTCCTCCGTGCTTCCCCTCGTCTGTGCTCCGGCCGCCCGCCTGCCTTCCCGGTAGAAGACCCTCTCTCCCTGCGAGTGGGGCTAAGACATGCAGAGGGAGGTGCCGGGGCCCGGACTGGTTTGGCTGGGGCTGTGCTAGTGCTTGTTAGGTTCATGGGGCTGATGCGCTCTCCTTTCTGCCGGTTTCCTTGTTTAGACTCACTGTCCAATATACCTGGTCAACGTGTCCAGCATCTCGGCCGGTGACGTTATCGCAGCTGCTAAGATGCAAGGCGAGTCCTTGGGCTGGAGTGGACCGTGCGCACGTGTGGTGGGGTTGCAGCCCTGTGGGGTCCCCCGGAGTACTCCCTTTTCTCTCCCGCCGCCCGCAGAAGCACTGCGCTAGCCTGGGTTCGGTGCGCTAGAAGCAGTGTTTTCCTCTGTGCATTTGCATGCATAACAGCTCTGCAGAAGTGTCTGTCACCTCTCCCGGGTCTGGGAAAGTTTTCCACGTTTTCAGTCAGCTCCTTAATTGGTATCTTTTTGGACTCTTGGGTTTTACTGGTCGTTGCCTTGGCAACTAACATAAAATCCTGGACCGGTTCCAGTGGACATTTCAAGGGGATGCCAGGGAAGTCCCCGGAGGAGTAACAGTGTATGGACCCAGCTTCCCTTCCAGCCACCCCACACCCTGTGTGCGAGCCCCGATACCTGTGTGTCGGCTGCTGCTGAGCGCTGGGCAGCACCTGAAGGTTTTTATACTTATAGTCTTGGCCCGGTTCAGGGTGCCAGTGAGATCCTGGAAACGGGAGAAACAAAGTCATGGTCACAGACCTGGGGAGATAAATCAGAGCAAGGGCTTTCGGCCTTCTGGTAGAACTGCCCGTGAGATCCTGCTTCCCGCCTCTCCCCCAGTGGGAGCCCTTGGGTGTCTCACCCGCACCGCTGGCCCTCCTTCCTCCCATCAGTGCCCTGAAGCACCCGTGGTCCCCCGAAATGGCGGTGCTGCCCCTCTTCGGCACCCTTGCCCTTCTGTTCTCCTTGCCTGGAGCCAGCATGGCAATATGGAGCCCTCCGGCCTTGAACCCAGCTGTGCCCTCAAACCCCCGTGTAAGCTCAGTCAAGTCCCTTCCTCTCTCTGACTTCAGCTCCTCCGCCTATGAAATGAGAAGCTCAGACCAGTGATCTCTCAGGTCACTGGCTTCCTAGTCATGGTTTGACCTTTCTTCTTCTAGGGAAGGTTGTGCTGGCCGAGACCACCACCGCCCATGCCACTCTGACAGGCTTACACTACTACCACCAGGACTGGTCCCACGCGGCCGCCTACGTCACGGTGCCTCCGCTGAGACTGGACACGAACACCTCCACCTACCTCATGAGCCTGCTGGCCAAGTAAGGCATTTTGGCAGAACCTCTGTGGGCCCCGTAGCACATCCTTAATCATAATATATGCCGTCCTGGGAACGTACACGTCTTCGAGGTGATGTCGCAGAGGCCCCAAATCTGACCTAGGTCTGGTTCCATTGTGCCCGTAGGATGACTCTGCTTTTGTTACCTTCTCCAGAGCCCATCAGCTAATTGCCATCCCAATTACCTGTCGGCTTCTCCGACCACTTGATTTGGAGCGAGAGCTTCTGCAGTGTAAGAGTCAAGAGCATATATGAAACGGTGAATGGTGGTTGTTCAGAATTTCCAAGGACATTGCTTTTACACTGAGGACCACTTCAGGGCTGTAGGATGTGGCTGCTGATTTATTCTAGAATATATGTGGGCCTTTCTGTCTCTTTTTTCTTTACCTCCCCCTCCTCGTTTCGCATGTGGTTTCCCCTTTCTTTCCCCTTTTTCCTTTCCTTCTGCCCTCTCTTCCTCTTTCCCCCTCATTCTTCCCCTCCAGATCTCCTTTTCTCCAGCTCCTCTTGTTCTAACACGATTTTTTCCCGTATGATCCAAATCTAAAGGAAAAGTTTTAACGAATAGTCTGAATTCAGTGGGACACAAAGATGAAAAGATTTTGTTTTGTCCCAAACTGCTTGCAGCTTCTTTCTTTCCTTTAGTGACATTTTGCATAGAATCCATTGTTTTCTCTCCCTCTTGGTTATTAAAGTCTAGTTTATTTTTTTTCTTAAAATGTTTATTTATGTTTGAGAGAAAGAGAGAGCTGGGGAAGGGCAGATAGAGAGAGAGGGACAGAGGATCCAAGGCCGGCTCCACACTGACAGCAAAGAGCCCGATACGGGGCTGGAACTCACAAACCATAAGATCATGACCTGAGCTAAAGTCAGACACTTAACCAGCTAAGCCACCCAGACGCCCCAAGTCTAGTCTAGTTTAAATGTCAGTCTCCTCCCTTCCCCGTGCCCAGTCCCTGAGTAGGGGGATTCTTCTCCATACCCAAGCACCAGTCTATACTCCTGCTTCTCAGACTCAACGGGACTGGCCTTTGGGGCCCTCCTTATGTAGGACACATGCCCTTGTGGGCTCTCTTGTGCAGCCCTCATACAATCCCCTGGTATGGAAGATGGATTCCAGCCCAACCTCTTCCACCTACACCTTCCTTGCTTCTAGAACTAGTGGTGTCCCTGTGAACAAGGACCCTGGAAGGCAGCTCCGGCCTGACCACCTTCTACAGTGTCTGGGCCCAGAGAAAGCTCACACAGCTTTGCCACTCTCGACGGTGGGAGGGCAGTCTGTCCCCATCCCACTGGCTCTCCTCACCTAGAGGTTCAGGGCGGGTCCACCGGCCCCCTCCCAAGCAAGAAGCCCACAGCCATCACCTCTGTTTTCCGTGGGTGAACCTGTTGCAATGTCCCCTCCTTGACTATGGAGGAGACTGCTAGGAGAGAGGGTAGGGAAACCGCACTCGAACACGAAAAGAAGGAAGAGGAAAAGACTACAGGACTCTCCATCCTGTGATACCTCAGTCTCCCTCCCTGTCGTAGGCTTTTATATACCTGGGGGGAGGTGACAGCCCTCTTCTCTTCGAGGGTGATGGTGAGGATGATTGAGGGAAATAGCCAGCCCCGACTGAAGATGGCTGTCTTGAGAAAAAGGGGCACTTATTTCATCCAGGTCCTTAATGTTCCCTCCTGGTCGCCGACAATTGGCAAATTCCCACTCAGCATCCTGCTGTGTTAACACCTGAAAGAGGAGTATAGGGTGCAGTCAGTAAGGTCTCGGGGCGCAGGTGGCCCCAGAGGGCCAGTATATGCGTGGCCCAGTGCAGCACCTGCTTTCTGTCCCACAATATTGCTGTGATCCTGAGCAGCAGCACCCCTTACACATTTAGATAAATTAGGGTGTACGATGGGGCGCCTGGGTGGCTCAGTCGGTTAAGCGGCCGACTTCAGCTCAGGTCATGATCTCTCGGTCCGTGAGTTCAAGCCCCACGTTGGGCTCTGTGCTGACGGCTCAGAGCCTGGAACCTGTTTCAGATTCTGTGTCTCCCTCTCTCTGACCCTCCCCTGTTCATGCTCTGTCTTCCCTGTCTCAAAAATAAATAAAACATTAAAAATTTTTTTTTTTTTTTTAAATTAGGGAGTACGAGAGAGGAGAAATGCCAGATCAGCTCTGACTTAAAAATGCTTTTCACTGCAGGGGGCACCTGGGTGGCTCAGCTGGTTAAGCGTCCGACTCTTGATTTCAGCTCATGTCATGATCTCATAGTTTCTGAGGTCCCCCCCCCCCAGGCTCTGCGCTGACCTGCAGGAGCCTGCTTAGGATCTTCTCTCTGCCCCTCCCTGGCTTGTTCTCTAAGATAAATAAATAAACTTTAAATATATATATTAAAAATAAATAAGGAAATAATTTTTAAAAATGCTTTTCACAGGGAAATGCCAGCCAGCCTCTTTTCCATCTTTATCAACACAAACAAAACAGACAAGAACCAGGAGCCCACTGTAGTAATTTGGGCTCAGTGCCAAGGTCAAAAAAATCTTTTGAAGTACCTCTGCTTGCCACAGGCATATTTGCTGGAAGAACAAATAGGTGGCAACTGCCCCAACCTACCCAGATGACAGCGGCCCCAACACATTCAAATAGGCGGGGGAAAATAGTGCTATTAATGGAATCATTTAAGGTTTTATATTAAACTAGTCTATTTTTAATGTAACTTAAATACATTTATTCACTTAAGTCGAATTGCAGTTTCATGCTACCTGTCCTGAGAGTAGTTTGAATCCCTTTTGAAGATCGGTGCATATTGTACAAGTGTGTAATTTTACGGAATTTGGAGCAGCGTTTGAACATTTTTGTTGTGTATAGGAATTTGTGGTACTGTCGTTTCGTTTTTAGGACACCTTGTTGGTGATAATTGATATCATACAAAATGCTTGACAGAAAACCCAGGCACCAATTACCATATTCTTATAAGAAAACGTGCGTTGCTTTGTTACGACCCACGTTAGCATGTGACTTCTTCCGTATCAGGGGGGAAAGCACCATCTATGGGTGTAAGGATTTATCCTTTATTTAAAATCTAATGTCACTGGGGCACCTGGGTGGCTCAGTCGGCTGAGCGGCCGACTTCGGCTCAGGTCACGATCTCATGGTCCGTGAGTTCGAGCCCCGCATCAGGCTCTGTGCTGACGGCTCGGAGCCTGGAGCCTGCTTCGGATTCTGTGTCTCCCTCTCTCTGACCCTCTCCCATTCATGCTCTGTCTCTCTCTGTCTCAAAAATAAATAAACGTTAAAAAAAAAAAATTTTTTTTAAACTTTAAAAAAAAAATCGAATGTCACTAACTAAAATTTCAATTAAAAATTAATTAATTAATTAAAATTTTGGTGTTGACATAAATAAACAAACAAATAAATAAATAGATAAATAAATAAATAATAAATCCAATTTCTTGGGGCGCCGGGCTGGCTCCGTCGGGAGAGCACGCAACTCTTGACCTTGGGGGGTGTGAGTTCCAGCCCCGTGTTGAGGGTAGAGATGACTTAAAAATAAAATCCCTAAAATCAAATCTAATTTCTTTCTCCTTGTTTTATTCTTCTTTTACTGACACGTGGTTGACACACGATGTGACGTGCTACACGCGAGTACAGCAGCGACTTGGCACTCTCTGTGTTATGCTGTGCTCACAAGTGTGGCTACCTTCTGTCACCGTGCGACGCTGTCACAATACCATGGACTGTATGCCCCACGTTGTGCCTTTCGTGGCTGTGACTTACTCGTTCCATAACTGAAAGCCTGTACCTCCCCCTTTCCTTCACCCATTTTGCCCAGTCTCCCAGCCACCCCCCGCCTCTGGCAACCACCAGGTTGTTCTCTGTGTAAAATTTCATTTCTGAAAGGGGCCAGAAGTTCTCTTCATTTGAATATGTAAAATTTTAAAGGACTTGAGGGGCTCCTGGGTGGCTTAGTCGGTTGAGTGTCTGACTTCGGCTCAGGTTATGATTTCCCGGTTCGTGAGTTCGAGCCCCACGTTGCGCTCTGCGCAGACAGCTCAGAGCCTGGAGCCTGCTTTGGATTCTGTGTCTCCCTCTCTCTTGCCCCTCCCCCACTTGCGCCCTGTCTCTCTCTCTCAAAATAAACATTAAAAAAAATTTCTTCAACTACTTAAAGACAGTCATGTTCTAAACTTTAAAGGGTATGGATGTGGGTGTCGAATTTCCTAGATTCAGGGCAGCACTAGGAGACCTCAGAAGCCCTTCTGGAATGTGACCACACTCCCCGAGGGGCACCTACTTGTGTAGGAGCCTTTTTTGAAAGGTGGTTGCTCAGTAGGACTTGGTTCAAGAATGGGAGTTGAGGTTCCTGACCCTGAGCCAATGATTCTGACAGGCACCTCTTCTGATCTGAGCCCTGCCTGGGGGTCTGGAGGACCCCTGAGGAGAAGGTGAAACTCTGATGGGTTCTGCAGGCCCGGGGAATGTGGGCAGCACTGGGGCGCCCTAGAACAAACCCTCTGCTCTGTGGAGAGTGTCCCCTGCAATCTCTGAGAAGGCCCAGAGCAGCGTGTTTGGCTAAGGGAGACACCAGCCCATGCCACAGGAAGGGCTAAGTCATCTCACTGTGGATTTGGCCAAGGAAGTCAGTCATTTGGCAACAGTTGTGACTGATGAACCCTGCCAGGCCCCCAGTGGAGACAGCCCAATATGCAGCCTGACCCTGAATTATCTGAGAGCCTTAAGAATATGCCTCGTCACTGGGGCGCCTGGGTGCCTCAGTAGGTTGGGTATCTGGTTCTTGGTTTTGGTTCAGATCATGATCTCATGGTTCCTGAGTTTGAGCCCTGCGTCAGGCTCTGTGCTAACAGTGTGGAGCCTGCTTGGGATTCTCTGTCTCTCTCTCTCTCTCTCTCTCTCTCTCTCTCTCAAAATAAATAAACTTAAAAAAATTTTTAAAAAAGGAGATGTCTCATCACCAAGTCTGACGTGGGTAGCTTAGATGGCCCACAGGCATTCACAGGCTTTGGTGCCTCCTACAAAGAAATTAGGTTCTCGGGGCCCCCGCTGTGTGGTCCCAGCAGTTGTCCCCCTCTCCCACACAACCCTCATGCTCCAGCCAGGACCCTCCCTGCCCTCCAATGGTGTTTCCTCATGAGGTTGCCCTGGCCTGGGCGATGTGGGCATCCTTCCCCCTCTGCCCCTCACCACCTCTGAGCCCTCGGCCTACAGAGATCTCTGCACATGGGCCAGCTATCTGCCGCCCTCATTTGGTCGAGGGTCTGCTGCCTCGTGTACTGTCGCACCGTCCTACTAAGTCTCTGCCCTGAATCCTAGCGAGGCTGGAACCCCCGGAGAGCCCCACCATGCCTTAGCCACCCACAGCCTTGCACAGAGGTCGGCCTCAGTAACCTTCCGAGGACAATGGTCATAGAGGGCGGGGGTGATGAACCGGTTGCCTTGCATAGCATCGCTGGTTTATTAAGGCAAACATCTCTTCTGTCTTGTCCCTCCTTTCCTCTTCTGTGCCGTCAGAGTCCCCACATCCAAGAAAGGCTATGGCCGCAAGTTATTTAGCAATGCTTAACATTGAACTTGTAAATGTTTTACCAAGCACATGCTTGTCACCAGCAGGGACCGGTAGGGGTTGAGGGAGAAGACGATAAGAGCTTGGCATCTGAGCCTCTGGCAGTAAAACCACCTCAGGTTAGCAAAACTAGGGGTTGAATTTTTCTCTGCAAGCTGCCTTAACTCTTAATAAAAGTTGATGCCCCAAAGGCTCCCATCAGTGTCTCCTGTGACACTGACAGCTAGTGTCAACCCTCAGCCCACAAACCCATTCTACAGATGAGTAAACCGAGGTTCACACAAATGAAGTAACTTGTTAGAGGTCAGCTTTGCCTGAATCCGAAGGGAAGGCTTTTTCCCTGCACCTGTCCCTACCTTCCGGGACCCTGGCCTCCCTCCCTCACTGGCCCATCTTTCTCTTTATCCAGTGATACTCTGAACATTGTGGCATCAGATCACCGGCCTTTCACCACGAAGCAGAAAGCTATGGGCAAGGAGGACTTCACCAAGATCCCGCATGGAGTGAGTGGTGTCCAGGACCGCATGAGCGTCATCTGGGAGAGAGGAGTGGTATGTTCTGGGGACCCGCCTCTGCTCAAGTCCTCGCAAGGGTTTTCACTCTTAGGAGAGCTATAGCCATGGCTCCTTGTTTCACTTAAAAACAAAACCAGAAAGTTTGTATTTTCACCCAACCAGAAAGGTAGTACAGCCTCCTATAGAAATTTGGAAAATGCAGAAAAGTGTGAGGAAAAAAGATCCCCCTAATTTCATACCGAGAAGTGAAAGTATTAATATTTTGGTCTCTTTCTTTCTAGTTCTGTGTATGTTCTGGATGTTATTGTAATAACGGGGTTCATCTTTTTTTTTCACATAACAGCATACCTTGAGTGTCTTTCTATACCAGTAAAAATTCTTTAAAAGCATCTCTCTCTTTTTTTTAATGTTTATTTATTTTTGAGAGAGAGCATGAGCAGGGGAGGGGCAGAGAGAGAAGGAGAGAGAGGATCCAAAGCGGGCTCTGCACTCACAGCACAGAGCCTGACAAGGGGCTCAAACTCAACTGTGAGATCATGACCTGAACCGAAGTCGGATGTTCAACCCGCTGAGCCACCCAGGTGCCCCGATAGCGTCTTTTTTTTTTTTTTAATTTTTTTTAACGTTTATTTATTTTTGAGACAGAGAGAGACAGAGCGTGAACAGGGGAGGGGCAGAGAGAGAGGGAGACACAGAATCTGGAACAGGCTCCAGGCTCTGAGCTGTCAGCCCAGAGCCTGACGCAGGGCTCGAACTCACAGACCGTGAGATCATGACCTGAGCCGAAGTCGGACGCTTAACCGACCGAGCCACCCAGGCTCCCCAATAGCATCTTTTTAGTAGCTAAATAGTATTTCCTCCGGTGGAAGTAGCACATTTCAGTTAATCCTTCCCTGAGTTTGGAGCTTTTAGCTGTTCCGGAGTTTTGCACTTACAAATAATGCTGCAGAGAGCTTCTTTGTTCAGGAGTATATATGTGTGAGCGTTTCTAATTATTTCCTTAGGACAGATTCCTAGAAGCAGATTTCTGGGCCAAAGGGAATGAACCTTTTTTAAGGCTCTTTACATATTTTGGCCAGTTGCTTTTTGAGAAAAACAGGGACTAGGACTTCATTTGAATACCACCTGTTCTCCCCACGAAGAATAAGTATTTTTGGTCCTGACCTATCACAGATTAGCTGCAGCAAATCCGAGCCTAAGGAGATTCGAAGTCCTCAAGGGGAAGCCAGCCGCTCAGAGAGGCCCACGAGTGGCTGTGGAATCCCCCTTGAAGGGAGTCCACGGTGCTCTCGCTGGTGGGTGAGGCAGTAAGATGTTTTTCAAGAGCCCAGAAATCTGTGTCCCTTTGTGGACGAAGGAAGGCTCCCGACCCATCCCTAGTAGACACATGGGTAGAGCCGGTTGTACAAACAGGAGGTAGATTTCCACCAGGTAGGCGGCCTTTGGCGAAGAGCCCACTCACCACTGTTGCCGGAGAAAGGATTGAGGCGATGGCCGGGAACCCGGCCAGCAGGTTGGCTCAGCTGAGACGGTGCTCATGTCATCGTCCTTCTCGGCACTGTTGTCGTGACCAACTAAAAGACCGCAGGCCAGAGTCAAGGGAGGCCGTGGCTTTGAGGCACGTGCAGGGTTTGGGTGACGTGGCACTGTTGCAATGTTTCAGGTTGGAGGAAAGATGGACGAGAACCGTTTTGTGGCCGTTACCAGTTCCAACGCGGCGAAGATTCTCAACCTGTATCCCCGCAAGGGCCGCATCATCCCTGGGGCCGATGCCGACGTGGTGGTGTGGGATCCAGAAGCCACAAAGTAAAACCTGCTGCTAGTCGCCAGGGCTAGAGGGACTTGGGATTTTAAGGCGCTCCCAGTGCAAAACTCCACCAGCTTATCGTCTCTGCGCTGCATCTAGCGTAGCGAAGTGTGACCCTGTGGTGTGTTCGGTTCGACAAGTATTTGAGGGCCTGCCGTAGTCTGGGCACTAGGAATGCGGCAGTGAACAAGACAGGCTCAGACAGGCTGCAGGGTATCACCGTGCGCATAGCCCCTTACAGTGATGCGGAGCGGCTTCACGTCAGTGATCTCGTTTGGTTTTCACGCAGCCCCAGGAAGCACTCATGCTGGTGTTCTTATTTCCATTTTCCTATTGAAGAAACGAAGACCCAGAGAGTAGAGAGGCTCCCCGCATCACATAGCTAACACGCACTTGAACCAGACAGATGTTCTGACGCTCCGGGCTCCTCCGCCAGCCCCCTGCTCCCCTCACTGAGGGTGTTGGGTACTCTGGAGTGCACAGAGCTTGACAGCCACGGCATTAGCACACGCGAGTTGAGTGAACGAATGAAGGGGGTTACCAGGCCACGGGCTACAGAGCCTGGTTTTTACTAAGAGATTTGGGCAGGGGAGATGGAAACCGCTCTTTCTGATTAAATTTCATTAATCGCTCAGCAGATTTTTGTTAAGTGCTAACTGGTGGCCAGGTACTTTTCTCGGTGTACAGGCTAGAAGTAAAGAAGATAAGCAAAAATTTAATGGAATTTTGAAAATAAAAAGTTGAATCGGAAAGAAGGTTCGCCTTCTTTGGTGCACCGCCACCCACCCCAAGGCCGGGATACCCACGCTGTCTTCTCCATTAGAGCATTCGAGAAGCCATGTTCTGCCTCCTGAAGCCTGGGGCTGGTCCCTGTTGCTGCAGAGGTGTGGGTGTTCATGATCACTGTTGGCAGAAAACCCGCTAGAGTTTGGCTCAGTTGATCCATTTCCTAGGGCTGCTCCGGCCCTACCACAGACTGGTGGCTTAGACGCACCAGAAACGTATGTTCCCACAGTTCTGGAGGCTGGGAGTCCAAGATCAAGGTGTCAGCGGGTTTGGTGTCATCTGAGGCCTCTCTCCGTGGGTTGTAAATGGCTGTCTTACGCCTCCGTCCTCACCTGGTCTCTCCTCTATGAGTGTGCATGTCTGGGGTCCGAATTTCCTCCTCTTATAAAGACACCAGTCAGATTGGATTAGTGGATCATCCACTCGTATGATCTCATTTTACTTTAATTAGCTCTCTAAAAGCCCTGTCTCTAAATTCAGAGGCTGGGGGTGAGGACTTCAGTATACACATTTGGGGAGGTGATGGGATTCGGTCTGCAGCAGACAGCTTTTGGGGACTATTCTTATTCCTTGTCACTGAGCGTCACCCCCTCCCACTGACCATTGATTCGTCCTACTGAGCTGTGACATCGTCACCTCTTCTCAGAGGTTTCTCTCCCACCCCTGCCTCTCCACCAGGACCATCTCAGCCAGCACCCAGGTGCAGGGAGGAGACTTCAACCTGTACGAGAACATGCGCTGCCACGGCGTACCGCTGGTCACCATCAGCCGGGGACGAGTCGTGTATGAGAACGGTGTCTTCATGTGTGCTGAGGGCACTGGCAAGTTCTATCCCCTGAGGTCCTTCCCAGACACTGTCTACAAGAAGCTGGTCCAGAGAGAAAAGGTAAGAGGAGGGAAGGAGAAGAAGGTGTATACGAAGAGGTTAAAGCCCCCGCGTTGGGGAAATTCTATAATGACTGTTTTAAACCTCAAAGATGTTCTCATTCCATTTTCCCACTGAACCTTATCGCCTAGAATGGTCACTTTGGGGACAACCAAAATAGCAGAAAGGGAGTACCTATAACAGAGTAAAAATGTATTGGGAACAGTCCCTAAATCCCCCTAGAGCTAAGGAAATACTACAGGATGCTCGCAGATGTCCCCAACATCTAGTCTCTGGGAGGATTGTCACCAACCCTCAGATGGGACTCCCGGCTCGGCCTGGGTTACCATATTTGCCCTGGAGTTGTTCTTTCCCTGAAGCCTCCCCCCTCCCTTGTGACCGGAGTGAGGTTGGTAGGATTTTCTGGGTCTGGACGCCCCCCAACCCTGATGTGATCAGGCCGAGTCTAGAATACTTCATATCCCAGGGGTCCTACCCAGTCCTTGGGTTCCACAAGCACACTGGATGTTCCCTAAATCTTTGGGCTTCACCTCATCCCCAGGGGTTCCTGTCCTCTAAGTAGACACATTCACCCAAAAAAAGACTGGCTGTTGCCTCGTTGCTTAGGGATTGACTGCCCAGACTTATCTTCGAGAGCTGCCCTGGAGAACCTGGCCTGAGTTCTTGCTGACAACTCCGGGTGCTGGGGACTGCAGCCGTGGCCTCTGCCGGGGCAGGAGGGGGTCCCAGAGCATCGGAAAAGAACAGATCTAACACATTGACAGCTGAAAGCACGTGGTTCTCATCGTGGTTTCTCCTCCCCTTCCTCGGGCATAAAGCAATATTATTGTGACTTCAGAAGGCTCCTGTGCAGAAAGGGTGGGTGTTCTTCTGTCACGCCTGAGGGCCCAGGAGCCCCAGCCTCACTGGTCCAGCTGCACTCCTGCCTAGGCTCATGGTTATAATCATGGCACACTTAAGAAACGTTGATCCTTTTTTTTTTTTTTTTTTTAATTTCCTTACCCAGCTTCTCTTGTTCTCTTGTTCTATTCCTTTTGCCATTCTAGTCCTCTGTACACAGCAGGTGCCTGCTGTATGTTCTGAAGGTAGTAGCAGAGAAATTTTCTTGTAAACTGCCCAGTCTGGCCTTGTCGGTCAGCTGCTTGTCTGTGCCAGAGGTGAGACCCAGGAAAACGGTCTGTGTGTTTTTTAGCTGGAGGCCCTAAGTAGCAGCTGGTGGGGAGGCCTTTTCTGGCCCCTTCCAGGTGACCTCTCCACCCCCCACCCATATTGTGGTTCCTGTCCCAGACCAGCATCAACTTCTTCCCACTCCCAGGCCCCATGCTCTCCTCTCATCATCAGCTCTGGCCTGTAGCAGGGACCAGAGCTATAAAGCACCTTGACTGAAAACAGACTCAGCTGCCATTATTACTGAGCTCTAGAAATCTGCTCAATAATATCTTCGGAATAGGCCTTTTAAGAGCTGCCTGTGGCTTAGTGCACTTTGCCACGAGACGGTCGCATGACCTCTCCTCTTCAGCCAAACTTTCTTAGCATCGTGATTCTCAAGTCCTTTATGCAAAAGCCAAGCTTCTTTGCCCAGTGCCTCGGACCTCCCCTCCTTGTTCCCATTCTTGTTCCTTCCTTGAACCACCCAAAGGCTTTCGGGAGCAGCCGCTTCTGCCTGTGTCCTTCCAGCTGTTCTCTGTCCACTGCTCAGGTGGCCTATGAGGCCCCAGCCCTAGAAGGAAGGCTCTACCAGGACGGGGGGGTGGGGTGGGAGGAGAAGCGGGGGGCAGGTAGGCTTTCCTTCACTCTCCGGGCCTCTAACCAAGACTTCGCTTCACCCTGAGTGTGGTCCTCAGTAGAGCCCCTCTGTACAAGTTCATTCACAAAAACTACAGTATTCTTTCCCAAACTGTGGTCCAGCTCTCCTAGGCTGAGAGGGGTGTGGTGTGACGGGACAGAGGGAACGCCAGAGTCGGATAGTGCTGCTTTCCATTCCCCATCTTTGACTATCACATAGCATTTTAAGTGATCAGGCAAACGGGGAGTTCTGGGCTCCCGAAGGCACAAGAGCGAAACATGAGCATGTCTATGACCCCTGAGTTCCTCTCGATTCGCAGGCTCAGGGGCCTTTGAGGTACTGCCGTTGCTCAGTTGCTTCCCAGTCTTGAAGTAACGGCATGTAAAACTGATACTTGAAAAGCAGTCATCTGGGGCGCCTGGGTGGCTTGGTCGGTTAAGCGTCCAACTTCGGCTCAGGTCATGATCTCACAGTCCGTGAGTTTGAGCCCCGCGTTGGGCTCTGTGCTGACAGCTCAGAGCCTGGAGCCTGTTTCAGATTCTGTGTCTCTCTCTCTCCCTGCCCCTCCCCTGTTCATGCTCTGTCTCTCTCTGTCTCAAAAATAAATAAACATTAAAAAAAAAAATAAAAAAAAAAAAGAAAAGAAAAGAAAAGCAGTCATCTAAAGCCTAGAAGTAAGCAGGCCATGTTAACACCAGAAGATCAATTCTGCCGGCTTTCCACACGTGAGGGCCCAGAGTTCTCAGAATGACTAAACATGCTTCTCTCCCAAAGGATAACAAAGGAAGAAATCCAAAGCCAGATCTGCTGAGAGGGAACAGACTTGGGTTCCCTGAAAAAAAAAAGAAAAAACCATGATTTCACTTATCACCGCGTTCAATCCAAAAGCAAACTCAGGGTCTCTCGGGAGGCGAATGGTGCCATCTATCTCCAGAAAGCTCCTCAGATGTGAACCCGCAGCACAAGGCCTCAGCCAGCCTCTGGAGGGAGCGCTGGCAAGAGCAGTGAGAGTGATTTGTTCATACAGCACAATGTCTGACCGAGGGTGGCTGTCATTTTAAAAAGGAAACTGGAAAACAAGTGTCGGTTGGGATGTGGAGAAAGGGGAACCCTTGTTCGTTGCTGGAAGGAATGTCAAATGGTGCAGCCGCTCTGGAAAACAGTTTGGCACGTCCCCAAAAGTTAGATATTAGAGTTACCAGAGGAGCCAGCATTTCTCCTCTTGCGAAAATCCTCAAGGAAGTAAAAATAGGTGTCTACACAAAAGCTCGTACACGTCCATAACAGCGTCACTCATAGAAGCCGAGAAGTGGAAACACCTCCAATGTCCATCAACTGTTGAATGGATAAACATAATGAAGTATAGCCATTCAGTAAAATATTATTTGGCCCGAGAAGGAAATGGAGTCCTCATATATGCTGCATTCAACACACGTGAACCTTAAGAGCATTATGCCAAGTGAAAGAATCTCGTCACAAAATACCACATAGTTTAAGATTCCATTTATGTGAAGTGTCCGTAATGTCCATAGACAGAAGATCCATTAGTGGTTAGTTAAGGCCGGGGGGTGGGGAACAGGAGTGACTGCAGACGGGTGTGGGATTGCTTTTTGGGGGCGATGAAGATGTTTGGGAATTAGACAGCAGTGGCCCAAAGTTGGGAATGCGCTCAACGCCACTGAATTGTGCACTTTCGAATGGCAAGTTTTATGGCATGTGAATTATATTTCAGTATGAAACAAAAAGAATGACGGTTCTGCGGTCTTTCCAAAAAAAAAAAAGGCATTTGGTATTCAGGAAATTGGGTCAAAAGAGAGCGGAGAGAGTATTTCAAGCCCTTCTAAAAGGCAGCCTCATAAAAAAGTGAGATAGATCCCAATTCACAACACACCGCTCCCCTCGGGTCAGCCACCATGGAAGAGCCCCAGTTTCCAGGATTGGTATCAATTCAACCCAGAGTCTCTTTAAAGCATTTATTACAACGACAACGTAAGGGTCCCAAGAAAAAGCCAGTTCTGTTAAAGTAAAGGAGCACTTGCATGCAGAAAAAGAAAACTATCAAAAAGTCTCATTTTCCAAAAATTGTCAGTGATCAGTCCCTAAAGAGCATGGGGCTCAGGGAAGAAATCCTCTCTGGGAGGGTGTGGTATACAGCCAGTAACGAAGGGGCTGGCAGCGGCTGTCACCTGCCAAGGTCACAAACTCCGTTTTCACTCAGCTGGTGTTTCCACCTTTCACCACTGGGGCCCCAGCTTCCCAAGCCAGGATGCTAACGTGCAGCCAGCCTGGTAGAGGCCAAGACAGTTCAGACCAGGCTTGACATTCTGAGGGCTGAGCTAAACCCTAGGTCTGTTGTTGGAGAATATAAAGGAATACGGAGGCTGAAGATCCTTCAAGAAATCCCCCATTGTCTATTGTTGCAACAAGATTTTCAGGAAGCAGCAAGGAGGTGGAGGTTATGCCCCGGACGAGTGCCTGGCATGTAGATCATCCACGCTGCTCCTTCAGACTTTCTGAGCACACCCCAACTCACTTTGTCCTCACAGCAGCATGAATAAGCACACGTAAATGACCTCTGCCCTAATTACAGCTCCCGGTGCTTTCACATCACTTGCCATGTGCCAGAGCAGTTCGAAGAGCTGTATGTGTATTAATTCATTTGATCCCCTAACAATTCTATATGCAGTACCAATAGGCACTACGGTCAGCCTATTTTTACAAATAAGGAAACAGGCACAGAGAGGTTAGGTAACTTGCATAAGGTCGCAGAGCTGCGATTGGAACCCAGGCTGTCTAGATACCGAACATAGGCTCTTAACTTTGCTGCCTTTGTGAGTACAAAAGTGACTAACATTGCCACTGGGGGTTCTCCTCTCCAAATCGGCTGTATTTGGTGTCTCTCCCCACAAAGTTGTCAGATCACAGTAAAAGGCATGGCCTCTTGGAAGCCTGGCGTGTGAGGGGATAACATTGCTCCGTGGGAGGGGAATACCCCAGAAATCCACCTGCCGCCTTGGAAGGGATTCCACCAATGTTGAGGGGGAGCCAGCGGGGGCCCCTCTATGCAAGGACGCCCGCACACACGTACACACGTGCACACACTGGGAGGTAAAAGACTCCACTCCTGAGCTCAAGACATAAGAAACTTTTGTCGCGGGCAGTCATTTGGGTCCTGAGAAGAGTGGCAGCATCCAACCTCCTGCCGGCCATCGGGGAGGCTCTGGTGGAGGTGGTGTCTGGGCTCTGATGGCGTCTGGGCTCTGATGGTGTCTGGGCTCTGATGGTGTGCTCTTTTCCCATTTCCTCCTTCTCCATCCTTCGCTAGACCTTAAAGGTTAGAGGAGTGGACCGTACTCCCTACCTGGGGGACGTAGCTATCGTTGTGCATCCCGGGAAAAAAGAGATGGGAACGCCACTCGCAGACACTCCTACTCGGCCCGTTACCCGACACGGGGGCATGAGAGACCTTCACGAGTCCAGCTTCAGCCTCTCTGGTAAGAGCAAGGGCCGCTCCGGCTGGGATGCGTGGCTCTACCACAGCGGGGTGGCCGGAGGACAGGCCCACCCTGGCAGCTTTTTCTGTGGCTTTTTCTCTTTGTCTTCTCCCTCCCCCCACCACCCCATCCCACGTCTGCAGATGGGTGTTGGGTCCCACATAGAGACACAAATATCAGGAGGGGCGGGAGGGCTCTTCGGGTCCCTGGGCACCAGTCATTCCAAAAAGCCATGGCTTGTCTGCTGCTCGCCCCGCAGTTTCTAAGTTCAGAAAATTTTTCCCTTGAAACATCTTCGGGGCCCTGCACACAGTGGGTGCCCCAGGGGTGATCAGAGCTCTGAAGGGTTAACCCTCTCTGCTACATGGGACTGTATCCCAATGCAGTCTCCCTGTCCCCATCCCTGCTCCTTGCCAGCCTCTACAAGAGGTATTTCCCTATTCCCTTTCCTCCCCCGCCTCAGCCCCGTGTTTGTCCCTCTGGCACCTTCTTTTTTGTCAGCAATTGTAGTATATGTAATACCACATATAATATATGGGGGGCGGGGTTGTTCTGGGACTTTCCTGTCAATAACTCACATGCCAGGTGCTCTGCAGTAGCGAAAGGTGGGGGTCGTTGCCACAAAAATGGTAGCCCTCCGTGGAGAATGAGCACGGTAAGGTGGCCTGGTCCTCCAGGCCGCTTTGATGGACACTGGGACCCCACCCCCGACCCCAGCTTGAAAGGGGCAGGACGGGGTCTCCTTGAACACGCTGAGCGGCCTTCAGAGTCGGACCGGGTAGAGACCTGGCATCACTCTGCAAGGGCCACACCGGGACCCAAACAGTGAGAGGAACAAGATCCAGATCCTTCCACACAGGGTGTGGCATTTACTCTTATGATAGGAAAGGCCGAGGGAGGGGGCTCCCCGCCGAGCTTCCTGTGTGTCCCCCTATGTGCTGGGGGCAGAAGACACATGGTTCCTGTTTAGAGGTTTTGAGGACTTTGTGGTCTGTGGGGAGGGGTCCTCTCCACCACTCTCCATCCTCAGAGGCGATCTCAGTGCCAAGATAACTATCCCCCTGCCCCCGCCCTGAAGGCCACTTCCAGTCCCACCAGGGACAAGACACGTGTGCTGGGAGTCGGGAGGGAGTCCGTGGTGCCGAGTGTCGTGATCAGGCCTTGCCATCCCAGGAGGTGTAGGCTCCCACGGCTGCCTGGGCACGGCCCTTCCTGCAGCAGCCAGGCCCACGAGAAGCCACAAGGCCCTCGGAGCGGCCAGTGGCTTCGGCTCCCAGGTCTCAGGGCAGGCCTCTCTCCAACTCGGCAAATATCCCTCCACCCCAGTCTCCTCTCTCCTGGGCAGGCTGGGCGGAAGAATGTCCCGCTCACTCCCTGGGGCACCAAGCCACTTTCTGAGTCTTGGGATTTCAAGATGCTGGGCCTTTGGGGTGTGGTTCTTTGATTTTTCCGGAACAACGGAGGGCCCAGCCGTCTCCCTGTCTTACTCACTGAGGCGTGTATACAAAGGCCCGCGTGCTAACGGGCTGACTGACGGTCCGTGTGCCTGACAAGAGACCACATGTCCAGGTTTGGGAGCAGCGAAGGTAGCAGAGTAGCAGTTCATCGGAGAGGCCCTCAATCAGAAAGACCTGGGTTCAAATCCAGGCTCTGCCACCTACCTACACGCTGTGTAACACTGGGCAAGTCACTTAACTTCCCTGAGCCTCGTTTTCCTCACCTGTAAAACCGGATGGGGTTGTGAGCGTTCAGACAGATCGTCCCCACAGAGGGCTGAACGCCTCCGCCGGGGAATGGTGGCTGTGCAGCCGAGCTCACCCCCTGCTTCCTTCTCTGCAGGTTCTCAAATCGATGACCATGTTCCAAAGCGAGCTTCGGCTCGGATCCTCGCTCCCCCCGGAGGCAGGTCAAGCGGCATTTGGTAAAGGCACTGACCAGCCCCCCGCGTGAGGACGCACCACTGCCACCAGCCCGCACACCCTCCGGCCGCAGCTGCAGGGGGCGGGAGAGGCTGGGCTGGGCAGTACACACCACCTGAGGGGGCCACGGGACCCGGGGAGCCCTCCCCATGTCTGACACGCGATTCACTGTGCTTCGAGCCAACCCTAACAGGCACTTTGAGATGTGTCCCTCCCGCTGCAGTCCTTTCCTGCCTTGGCCTCGGCAGGCTTTGGGGGGCCCGGGAAACCCACACTATGCACAGAGCCCAATGCATAGAGCCCGGCCCAGCCCCTCCTCTCACACCCGCCTCCATGCGCTGGCTTTGGGAAAGCCCAGACTTTAGTGCCCTGCCCCCTGGCTGACCCGCCAGCTGTCCGGAGCACTTTAGCAGATGTGTGTTAGAGGAAAAGGACCCCCTCCCCCTAAGGAGGCCCCTCGGTCGCTTTTCCCAAGTCAGACAGGTGTTGGCTTCCCGGCCGTGCCCAGGGGGTCCCGTTTTTCCTGACTCCACGCTGGCCCCTGTGTGGGTGTGGTTGGGGCGCTCCGCACCCTCCGCCAGCTTCTTCCTCCCCCCCCCACCCCACCCTCTGGGAGTCACAGGCCCAGAGGGGCTAGCTGGGTGGGGCACGGGGCTGGTGCCAGGCGCGTGTACATGATTTTGTTTTGCACGTTTGGTTTGCGCAGTGGTTTGGTTTGACTTGTTTGTGCATCCTGTGAAAAATAACGGTGCTTCGTGTCACTAGCATAGCATAGAAACAGGAGTAGATGTGGACCTTAAGAGATGCTGCACTCGACACCAACCAGACAGCCTAGGGTACAGACGAGGAGGGGGCGGTGAGGGGTTGGACTCACAGGCCCTTCTTCTCCCAACCTGGGGCCTTCCAGGCTGCCGAGGCCTTGTCCCAGGCCCTCCTCCTGTCCCCTCCCCTCTTGGTATAGTTCCCTACAGCCTGAGAGGGTGCCCCGGGGACCGTCGGGGAGCGGAGTCACCTTTCCCATCTCTGGCTCTGGTCACTCCCAGCCCTGACACCCCCACACCCCCAGCCAGCTTCCTGTAACCTCCCCCTGCTGGACGGAGGCCCGGCCGCTCTTCCTGTGTGATTGGCGAGAGGCCTCGTGCCTGCTAAGAGAGGGGGAGCGGGACCAGGGAGGGAGTGGGCTGGAGGCCAGGCCAGCGGGACGGGGCTGGAGAACCCACATTGCTGCACAGGTGCCGTGGAGCCCCGTGGTCAGCACCTCACCTTCACCTGCCCGTGGCCTCCCTCTCCTCCCACCTCCAGCCCAGCCCTCCCTGCCTCGGAAGCACCGGGAGGTCTCCATGGAGACGCTAGAGGCCGGGTGATCTCCATCCACCCTGAGCGAGCTGGGAAGCAGCCCAGCCACCTGCCCTTCTTAAGCTCTGCCTTCCCCTCGGGGAAGTGATTTCATGTCGCACATCGCTTTGCGCACCCCAGGCTTGTTCCAGGACTCGGGCCAGCGGTCGTACCCTGCACGTTTCTTTCGTGCTTTACGTGTCGTCAAAGCGCTTGCATCTACGAGTGCTCGCTTGCTCCTCGCAACGGCAGAGCGTGTATTGTGGTCCCCATTTCGCAGATGAGACCCAGAAGGTTTAGGCCTTCTGACCTCAGAAGTGTCCAGGACCACCCCTAAGGGCGTGGCTGCCTCCCCCCGCTGTGGAAAGGAGGAGGGGTGACGTCTCTTGTAGATGCCACCCGAGAATTCCACCACCCGGAAGACTGACTCCCTTGGTAGGCGTTCTGCTTTGTTTTGCACAGATAGCTAGATTTTCCTTGTAGACAAACTAACGCGTGGTCACTGCTCGAGCCAGAACTAGATCCGTGTTGGCGGCTTGCCGTGTGGTTTGCGCTGCCCCCACACCCTCACTTCTCCCTTCAAGCTCATCTTCCTCACTCACTCAGGGGCTGAGAGGACAGAGACGGTACCCCAGGGAGCAGAGGGAGCAAAGGCACCCACGGGGACAGGAGGTAGGGATCTGGGCCTGGGAAACTGTGACCCTGATCCCTCGGTACGGTGCACATCACCATCTTTATCCCTTCCAGCCCTTTGCTGGGTCGCGGGCCTTGGGAAGATGCCAAAGAGCCGAGCAGTGGTGGTGGCCGGCGGGCAGAGTGTCCCTGCTTGGGCCAGGAAAGCTTTACCTTCTCTGAGTGCCTCTGCCTGAGAGATGCATGGTCTGTGGCTCTAGGAGACCACGTCTTGGAGTGGTCCACCGCAGGCCTTCCGCTTCATCTACCCTCCCCACCCCCACCCCCGATCTTTCATAGACCCCACCCTCGCACCCCCGATCTTTCATAGACCCCACCCTCGCCCGGGAGCTTCTAGATGAAGATCAGAAGGAGGCTCAGGGGACCACATGAACGGTCCGCTTCCGCCACCCGCTCCTTGCCCCTGTGCAGAGCTCCAGCCGGCTCCATCGGCAGCCCCACTGCCCCTGGTTGGAATGAAAAGGGTCTCTGGTTGCACTGAATGCAGCTCTCAAACTGGTCTTGTACTTGCTGAATAAATACTGTTGTTCTTGCCTTAGCTGCTCTCTAGGTTTGTGGGAATAAGTTATCAGAAAATTGTGCTACTGTGTGTGCGTGTGCGTGTGCGTGTGTGTAGTGCTAGGAGTCCACAGTAGGTCTCTGTCAAGCCGATGCCGCGATGAGGGCTTTTCCGATACTGACCCAGAAACCACAGAACCACGCGAAAACCCAAACCACCCTCTCCAGCTGCCCGGGCGGCAGGCACAGCCTGGGGTCAGGATGGAGCCTCCAGCACCCAAGTGACTTCTCACTCCTCTGTAAACGTCATGGTGCTAAGATCGTGTCAACCCCAAGATGACACATGGTCCTGTGCTTTGGCCACCTGTTTGAGGCAAAAACAAAACAGCCCGACACATTGTGTTCTGGTGCAGGTTTGTATTAAACTGTAGCTACTTCTCACTTGGTCTCAGTTGTGTTTCTTCAAAGAAGAGGGACTTTGACAGGGGACCTCTTCCACAGTGGCAGGGGCGAGGCTTCGGTTGCTAAGAAAATTCAGCTCTGGTTTTTCACTAGTGTCGGGTGGCAGGTAGCAGCTCGCTGAGAGGTGGGAGCCTCAGTGCCCGGCACTCGGGGCTCTGTCCCCTTCCTGGTGGGGACAAAAGCAAGGCTTTGGATGCCAGATTCCCAGGACAAGGTTGCTGAGTTAACTGAAACAGCCGTAATTGGGAGAAAGCATTACATACAAAAGGAGGTGGGGGAAACTAGGCTTCCCCCGCTTATCCCTTGTTGCCTTGGCTACCATTTTGGAAACCCATAGACCCATAGACCCCCTCCCCCTTTACACAATGGAACTCTTGGCTAATGGAGCTGTGACCTCATAAAATCACATGACAGAGCTGTCCGAAGGCCAGTGTGTCTTCCTTTTTTTTTTTAATGTTTATTTATTTTTGAGGAAGAGAGAGACGGAGCGTGAGCAGGGGAGAGGCAGAGAGAGAGGGAGACACAGAATCTGAAGCAGGCTCCAGGCTCTGAGCTGTCAGCACAGAGCCCGATGCAGGGCTCGAACTCACAGACCGTGAGATCGTGACCTGAGCGAAAGTCAGATGCTTAACCGACTCAGGCGCCCCGGCCAGTGTGTCTTTGAAGGAACTTCAGGCTGCTCCCTGGTTCTCCAGAACCCCACCTTTTGGGTTGGTCTACTATACCCTCTAACCCCTGCCACCTGCATCACCTCCACCGTCTCTCTAGATCTCAGCCAGATGTTGGAAGGGATTACCAGATCAAACTCGTCCACACTACAGGGTGAAATTGTTTCCAGTACTACGGGGTCACTTGTAGTTTTTTCTTAGCCCCCAAAGACAAAACCCTAGTGGCAAAGGAACTTTCCCACTTCTCGCCAAATAAACAACCCTGCCAACAAGGCCAGAACCGAAAGAAATCCCCGGGGTGCTGCGTTGGGACCAAGCACTCGGCTGTAATGAAGTGAGCTGTATGCCCAAACTCTGGTGGGGTTTCTGAGCCAGATGGAAACACTGTTACCTGGCTTGCAAAGGATGCCGAGTTCCTGGGATGGTACTGGGCCAAAGTGTCTGTTACCCTGATTTCCCATCACGTGGGAGCATACCAGAATTTGACTAGCGGCCAAAAATCTTTTGTGTTTGGATGAAAAGCATGCCACATGTTCAGCAGGCCATGTGCATGGTATTGGATGGTTTATGGAGAAAAAAATAAAAGCTACCCGGGAAGACACGGCATGCCTTTGTGTGTATGTAGTTGCGGGAAAATAAAAGACCACAGATTTTAAAGCCATCTAGTAAGATAAGGGTTTTAGTGCTTTCTCACTAAAACTGTAAAGGATCTAACATTTGGTTGGTACTTGATGCTGTCTTACAATGAAAGCTGATTTCTTCACTTTCTTCCCCTGGTATATTTACAAAGTACACATTTATACCTATGGGGAATCTTGTCCTGTTTTTCCCGGGACAGTTCCGGGTTAAGTCTGCCGCTCCAGGGTAATTAGTGGTGCCACCTTTCATGTATGTCATGCTTTGGGCACTAACTTATTTGGCCACCTCATGCATCCCTATATATTCATTAGGCTATGAAGATGCCTGATCGGGAGTTAAAATTCATTCCATCACTGAAAGGTGAAGGGCAGGGCATCGTGGGAGGTGGGGAAAATGGGTCCTTCTGCTGTGAGTGGGGACAAGGGTGTCCTGTGACAAGCCCTGAGTCTTCACAGCTCTGCCATGGGTACAGCAGAATGGGGAAGGTCTGGGGGCGCTTCCCTAAGCTTTTCAGTTTAGTGTATAGACTTATTATTCCATTAAAAATTATAAGTCTACCACTTTTCATCATTTACTGTTAAGGGGACTATGATCCCATTTAACAGCTTCATTGAACACTTTACAACATTTCTAACTACATTCGAAATTCCATCTCCTTCTTAAGCACCTTTCCTAAAAGCTAAATAATTATCGCCAATCTAATCAATTAAACCCACAACTATAGTGAGCTTAGAGGTTCATTAGATGTTTCACTGCCACACATAAACTTAGATTTCACCTCGAAGTCCTAAATCTTTGGCTGGGAGCCTGGGCATCTAAGAGGATGTGAGGAAGGCCTGCTTCCTAGCTCCACTCCAGTGGCTCAAATTTCCAAAGTTAGGTACCAGATTCTCACTTTACCACTATTCGGTCCCTCTACACCAACCGCATAATTATTAGTGCAAGACTCCTACGTTAAGTTCTAGCCAGATGAATTCTGCCTCCTTTAAAATTTTTCCTGAATACATTAGATGCTTTGTATTTTAAGGTTTCCTTAAATTTTAACTGAACAAATTCTGTTCCTGTATAGCTTTCTTTTAAAAATAGGCTTTATTTTTTTTAGAACAGTTTTGATTTACAGAAAAACTGAAAAGATAGTACAGAGAGATGCTACATACCCCACACCCAGCTTCCCCTATTATCAACATCTCACATTAATATGGCACTTTTGTTACAATTAAAGCACCAATATTGAGGCATTCTCATTAACTAAAACCCATACTTTATTCATATGTCCTTAGTTTTTACCTACCGTCCTTATTCTCTTTCAGAATCCCATCGAGAACGCCACAGTACATTTGTTTGTCATGTCCCCTTGGGCTTCATTTGGCTGTGACCGTTGTCAGACTTTTCCTTGTTTTCGATAACCTCGATAGTTTTGAGGAGTACTGATCAGGTGTTTTACAGAAGGCTTCTCTATTAGAATTGGTCCACTGTTTTTCTCAAATGAATGGTTAGACTGGGGTTATGAATTTTTAGGAGGAAGGCCACAGAAATGAAGTGTGCTTTTAATCACATCATATTAAGGATAATACTGAGTACATGATTTATCACTATTGATATTGACCTTGATCACCCAGATAAAGTCTGGCATCACTTTTTAAAAAATTTTTTAATGTTTATTATTTTTGAGAGAAAGAGACAGAGCGTGAGCAGGGGAGGGGCAGAGAGAGAGGGAGGCACAGAATCCGAAGCAGGCTCCAGGCTCTGAGTGGTCAGCAGAAAGCCCAATGTGCGGCTTGAACCCACCAGCCGTGAGATCATGTTCTGTGCCGAAGTCAGACATTTCACGTACTGAGCCATCCAGGCACCCCTGGCATCACTTTTTAAATTTACATTATTCCCTTTTAAGACCCCACCAGCTCCTCTTTTTACAAAATGTAACTTTCTTAAGCCACTAAATATATCATACTATGTGCTGCCCTAAATTTTACAGGCATTTGCTAAATGGTTCTCCTAGCTATGACTCTTTTTTTATTCAGTATCAATTGTAAAGTCTTTACTTTGACCATGGGAGAACAAGAAGATTCTGGTATCTTAGAATAGCACCTGATCAACAAGAAATATGCACATTAAACACAGGCTCTTGAGGTTTCATCTGAACTTCTGACTCCTGTGTCAAAATTTAGACATTTATACACACGCACATGCACACAATATTTTTATTTCACTACATAACCCCAACTTCATGAGGCCTTTGGATAAATACAAGTATCCATTAGCTTAATGCTGTTTGAATCATACTTCCAAAATCCAATTAGAAATTCTAGGGAAAGGGGCGCCTAGGTGGCTCAGTCATTGGATTGTCTACCTCTTGATTTTGGCCCTGGTCATGATCTCATAGTTCATGGGATCAAGCCCCGCGTTGGGCTCTGTGCTAACAGCACGGAGCCTGCTTAGATTCTCTCTCTCTCTTTCTCTCTGTCCCCTGCTTGCTCTCTCTGTCTCAAAATAAATAAATGTTAAAACAAACAAAAAACAACAAAAAGGAAACTCTAAGAAAAAATGGCACTAAACAGATAAAGTTAATAAGCTAATGTTGAGGAAACATATTATTATTTTAATGCAATGCAGGAAGTTAGGTTGCAACTTTTCTATGGATTTATATGATTTTGGATTATCTGAATTTTACTGAATGAATTGATAAAGGATACATTTTTTCCATTTGTAACCCATATTAGTCTCAATATCTTTCAACGACCATCAAAACCCCATGTCTTGGCACAAAAACAGACACACTGATCAGTGGAAAAGAATAGAGAACCCAGAAATGGACCCACAAACGTATGGCCAACTAATCTTTGACAAAGCAGGAAAGAATATCCAATGGAATAAAGACAGTTTCTTCAGCAAGTGATGCTGGGAAAACTGGACAGCGACATGCAGAAGAATGAACCTGGACAACTTTCTTACACCATACACAAAAATAAACTCAAAATGGATGAAAGACCTAAATGTAAGACCAGAAGCCATCAAAACCCTAGAGGAAAAAGCAGGCAAAAACCTCTTTGACCTCGACTGCAGCAACTTCTTAACACGTCTCTGGAGGCAAGGGAAACAAAGGGAAAAATAAACTACTGGAACCTCATCAAAATAAAAAGCTTCTGCACAGCAAAGGAAACAATCAGCAAAACTAAAAGGCAACCGACGGAATGGGAGAAGGTATTTGCAAACGACATATCAGATAAAGGGTTAGTATCCAAAATCTATAAAGAACTTATCAAACTCAACACCCAAAAAAACAATCCAGTGAAGAAACGGGCAAAGAAGACATCCAGATGGCCAACCGACACATGAAAAAATGCTCAACATCAGGGAAATACAAATCAAAACCACAACGAGATACCACCTCACACCTGTCAGAATGGCTAATAACATTAACAACTCAGGCAACAACAGATGTTGGCGAGGATGCGGAGAAAGAGGATCTCTTTTGCGTTATTGGTGGCAATGCAAACTGGTGCAACCACTCCGGAAAACAGTATGGAGATTCCTCAAAAAACTGAAAATCGAACTACCCTATGACCCAGCAAATGCACTACTAGGTATTTATCCAAGGGATACAGGTATGCTATTTTGAAGGGGCACATGCACCCCCATGTTTATAGCAGCACTATCGACGATAGCGAAAGTATGGAAACAGCCCAAATGTCCATCGATGGATGAATGGATAAAGAAGGTGTGACATATATATACACACACACACACACACACACACACACACACAATGGAGTATTACTCGGCAATCAAAAGAAATGAAATCTTGTCATTTGCAACTACATGGATGGAACTGGAGGGTATTATGCTAAGTGAAATTAGTCAGTCAGAGAAAGACAAAAATCATATGACTTCACTCAATGAGGACTTTAAGATACAAAACAGATGAACATAAGGGAAGGGAAGCAAAAATAATATAAAAACAGGGAGGGGGACAAAATGTAAGAGACTCTTAAATATGGAGAACAAACAGAGGGTTACTAGAGGGGTTGTGGGAGGTGGGATGGGCTAAATGGGTAAGGGGCACTAAGGAATCTACTCCTGAAATCATTGTTGCACTATATGCTAACTTGGATGTAAATTTTAAAAAATAAATTAAATGGTAAAAAAAAAAAACATGCTTTACATAATATTTACAAAAATGCTTTAGCTATTTCATTTTAGTGCAAAAATTCAAATTCGTGTTGAAATCAATTATGCCATGTTCAAAATTCTTGATTTCACATTCTATAGTATCACCTTGAGGGGAGGGAGGCAAAATTATATTTTAAAGAAACAAACTCACTGAGTTTCCCAGCTTTGTTAATGTTTTAAACACCTTTTGAATCTGAGAGGCAGTTAATCCTGAATTCCCAAACTTGAAATCTTAAAACTGCATTAGGGTGCATTTTATTTTTTTTTTATTTTACTTTTTTATTTTTTTATTTTTTTTTTAATTTTTGTTTAATCTTTATTTATTTTTGAGAGAGAGACAGTGTGCGAGCAAGGAAGGAGCAGAGAGAGAGGGAGACAGAATCGGAAGCAGGCTCCAGGCTCCGAGCTGTCAGCACAGAGCCTGACATAGGGCTCGAACTCACCAACTGTGAGATCATGACCTGAGCCGAGGTCGGACGCTCAACCGACTGAGCCACCCAGGCGCCCCTTAGGGTGCATTTTAAAACTGCAATAAGGGTGTGCCTGGGTGGCTCAGTCGGTTGAGCGTCTGACTTTGGCTCAGGTCATGATCTCACGGTTCATGGGTTCGAACCCCACATTGGGTTCTGTGCTGACAGCTCAGAGCCTGGAGCCTGCTTTGTTCTGTGTCTCCCTTTCCTCCTATCCCTCCCCTGCTCGCTCTTTCTCTCTCAAAAGTAAACATTTAAAACTTTTAAAATAAATAAAGCAGCAATAAGAATTATAAATGATTCTCTTACCAATAAAGGGAGTGGAGATGACTGAGTCAACCACCAACGTTCTAGAAAGTTCCTTTTGCCTTTTATTTATTCTTTGCCCTGTGACCTGTTCTTATCAGGAAGTTTTCTTTTTGAGCTTAAGAATATGCTAAAAATTTGGCTTAAAAACATCTTAATTATCATAGTTTATAGCTTTACCAAAATACGCACATGCTGTCGGACTGTCTTTCTGGCTCGAATCACACAAGTGCATTGAATATTTTCCTGGAAATGCAAATTCTTCACATTTTTTTACTATTAAAAGCAAATTATCTTTCTTGAGACCCTGAGCTTTTCTGAACACTAGTTTCCTTTCTACAGACTGACTCCATGTTACATGAATTACAGCCCTCTAAGCCCCCTTGGGAGGAAATAGATTCTTCAACTGTGAATTAAAGATCGCCTCAAAATGAAAGGCAATTGCTTACAGTGATGCATATTTAAATTTAATCGGCTACTCAGTGCCTCTCCCTTTATTAGAATTCTTGGTTTTAAACTATCCTTGGAAGCTTTGCAGCCCCCTTACCTTGAAGGGAGCTGATCCCTTTCGACACTAAGGTTCAAGGCACTGGAGCAGCCCTTTGCGGTAAACCAGACCATCTCGCGGAGTTAGTCTTTGATCCTTTCGCTGCTGTGGGAGAAGTCACTGGGGAACAATGTCTCCGGGGAGGACCCTTGGTATTTTGAACCCCAAGGGAAAGGAGACATCGGTGGCAGGACCTCAAGGGCCTGTTCCTGTCTCTGTTGTACAACAGAAGATTTCCTGACACCCCCAGAAGGAGAGATCTGGAAGCTGCATCAAAGGTATTTTAGGACAAAGCACCACATGCGGGGGTTGCTGAAGGTTATTTGCTCATTTTTCCAATGGCCGGGGTTGTATAGTGAAATTTTCCCCACTGTGGGCTGGTGGACAGTCAGGGCCTGTCTCTTTTTTAAGTTGTGAGGATTTAAACTTGTGCCTTGGGGGCACTTTATAGATTTTACTTGATGTCCATAAGATGGTTTTGAAATTTCTCCTTGGTATCTGGGTGGAAACATATGAAAGGGTTTTGCCTTTCTTTGTTAACTCGCCTTTTCATAGCTATCAGACTTTCAGCTGGCATCGCGGTCATAGGAGCTATCAAGGCGAAATTGTCATTTTGGATATCTCTGCTGTACCAGTTCCATTTTTTAAGCAAATTGGATAGGTTGGGGGTTTATGACAGTTAAACACGAACTGAGCAGGGATGGGGCATCCCTTCCAAGCTCTTGAGCTGAAGTTACCCATTAAGTCAGTCTAGCTCAGTGGTTCTCAACCAGGGGCCATTTTGTCCCCCAGGAGACATTTGGTAACATCTGGACACAGTTTTTGGGTTGTCAAAACTGGGAGCGTGAGAGAATCCAGTGAGTAAAGGTCAGGGGTGTTGCTGAACATCCTACAGTGCACAGAACAGCCCCTCACAATAAGGAATTATCTGACCCAAGATGTCAATAGCACCAAGCTTAAGAAACCCTGGTCTAGCCTCAGGGTGAAAACAGGGCATTCGATCATTTTTTGTTTTTTTAATCATGTGGGAAAAATTTAACAGGAGGGGAGAAGTAGCTTCGTTTATGATACCTATCTTATATGGCAAAGCTTTTTAACTAAAAACACCCCAGGAGTGGAGCTGAACCATAGCATCCCCAGGCAGCAGAAGGGAGGTAAGAAAAATGCCTACAGAGTAAGACATCAACAGGTCTCACCATGTGTATGCCCGGGCCTCATCTGACAAACCACTGTCAGGGTCCATGTTGTGCCAGATCCTGCCATCATTACGTTAAAATGTTGCGGGAAATAAGAGACCACAGATACAGAATTGATCATTATTAGGTTTTGTCATTTCCTGGGACTCTGCCTATAGGAAGGAAGGAAGTCGAGCACTCACCAAGTGGCAGCTTGAAGAACTGTCGTGTCTCAAATCCTTAGCAATCAAAAGTATAGGCTTTCTTTGATCCATGGGTATAAACTAAGATCCTCTCCGGGAACTGCCTTATGCCCACTAAAGGAAGGAGGCTTCTTAAAACCCAGGAAAGGGAAGGAAGATCTGATGATACTCAGTTGGAGGAGGTTATATATCATGGTTACAATCAAGATTGGAAAAGGCCATTTGAAGAAGTGACAAAATTATCCGAAAAGGGTCACAGTGTTTGCCCGGTAAAATATTAAGAATGCACCTTTTTTTTTTCTCCATTGAAATGCTTTACTTTGAGTATAACAGGTTTACAGTAGAGTGCATGGCAGTGACCCGTGCTGCATGTAAGGAGCTCAGAGGTCACCACTCCAGCCTAACAATAAGAAAAAAGCTGAACAGACTGAAAAAAATCAACAATGATTCTTGGATCTGTAAAGAAGGGAAAGACAGGAAAAATACCGCCCCAAGATTGGAGAGAGAGGAATGCCACTTCCTGATTTTATTTTATTTTTTTATCCTGGAATTTATTTTTTTAATATTTTTAATTTTTAAAAATTTGAGTACAATTGATAGATAATTTTTTCCACTTCCTGATTTTAAAAGCTACTACACTGGGGCGCCTGGGTAGCTCAGTCGGTTGAGCACCCAACTTCGGCTCAGGTCATGATCTCGCAGTTCGTGAGTTCGAGCCCCGCATTGGGCTCTGTGTTGACAGCTCGGAGCTTGGAGCCTGCTTCGGATCCTGTGTCTCCCTCTCTCTCTCTCTCTCTCTCTCTCTCTGCCCTTCCCCTGCTCACGCTCTGTCTCTCTCTCAAAAGTAAATAAACATTTAAAAAATTTTTTTAAATGTAAAAGTTACTATGAAGCAAACGGGTGGTTACGAGGGGGGAGGTGGGTGGGAGAATGAATGAACTAGGTGATGGGGATTAAAGAGCACACCGCGATGAGCCCTGAGTAACGTGTGGAAGTGTTGAATCACGGTACTGTTCGCCTGAAACCAACATAACACTGTACATTAATTATACTAGAATTTGGAAAACAAATAATTTTTTAAAAGAAAAACTACTGTGAAGCACCAGTAATCAAGACAGGACTATACAGGGGGCACCTGGCTGGCTTGGCGGGTGGAACACATGACTCTTGACCTCGGGATTGTGAGTTCGAGCCCCATATTGGGTGTAGAGGTTACTTAAAAATAAAATCTTTTTTTGAAAGACTGTAGAGATCTAGATCAATTGAATAGAATATTGAGAGTCCATTAAGAAACAAGAAAACAAGTGTCTATGGTCTCCTGATTTTTGACCAAGATGCCAAGATGATTTAATGGGGGAAAATAGTGTTTTCAACAAATGGTGCTTGGACACCTGGATATCCACCTGCAAAAGAATGTAACTGGAACTTTACCTGAGATCATATGCAAAAAAATTTACTCAAAATGGGGACCCCTGGGTGGCTCAGTCGGTTAAGCATCTGACTTCAGCTCAGGTCATGATCTTGTGGTTCATGAGTTCAAGTCCCCATCAGGCTCTCTGCTGTTTGCACAGAGCCTGCTTCAGATCTTCTGTCCCCTTCTCTCTCTGCCCCTCCCTCTGCTCCCTCTCTCTCAAAACTAAATAAGCATTAAAAACGAAAAAGAAAAAAATTTACTGAAACTGGATCGAAGACTTCACTGTGAGAGCTAAAACTGTAAAACTCCTGGAAATATACCAGAGGAGTATATCTTCATAACCTTGGATTTGGAAATGAATTCACAGATATGGCACCAAAAGGCATAAGTAACAAAGGAAAAAAATAGATACATTTGAGTTCATCAAAATTAAAAACCTTTGTATTTCAAAGGACACTGTCAAGAAAGTGAAATGACAACCCAGAGAAAAGGTTCATCTCACCATTATTCACAATCACCAAAAGGTAGCAGCAACCCAAATGCCCACAGACAGATGAATGGATTAACAAAATGTGATATGTGCACACAGTGGAATACTAGGCAGCTTTAAAAACGAAGGGACCCTTGTCACATGCTACAACCTGGATGAACCTTGAGAACATTATGCCAAGTGAAATAAGCCAGTCACAAAACAACAAGTTATATACGATCCCCCTTATATGAAGTATCTAAGTAGTCAGACTCATAGAAATAGTAGAATGATAGGTACCAGGGGCTGAAGAACAGGTAAAAGGAGAATTGTGTAGTAGAAAAAGGGTTTCAGTTCAGCAAGATGAAAAAGTTCTAGAGATCTATTTAACAATAATGTAAGTATACTTAATCCTACTGAACTGTACACTCAAAAATAGTTAAGATAGGGCGGCGCCTGGGTGGCTCAGTCTGTTGAGTGTCAGACTTCGGCTCAGGTCATGATCTTGCGGTTCGTGAGTTCAAGCCCCACGTCGGGCCCTGTGCCGACAGTGCTAAGCCTGCTTGGCATTCTCTCTCTCCCTCTCTCTGTCCCTCCTCCGCTCGCTCATGCTCCCTCTCTCAAAATAAATAAATTTAAAAAGAGGGAGAATTGTTTATAAAAATTGACCATTTACTATACCACAAAGCAAGATTCAAAACATTCAGAGTGTACAGACTTATTTAAAAAGACCAGAGAAAAAAATTGGAGACAAAGCCAAGAAAAGTCGATGCTCAGTCTGTCTAACAGCAGTTTCAGAAATAGGAGTACAGAAAAACCAGAGAAAGGGAGTTTATCAAAGAAATAATAGAAGAAAATTTCCAGATTTTCTGAAAGATAAGAGTTTCCAGGTTAAAGAGACATCATCATGACATTTCTAAACAATGAAAATAATGCTTCAAGAGCCAGCAGGAAAAGAAAGCACAAGCTGCATACAAAGAATTGGAAATTGAATGTCACCTGACTTTATCAACAAAACTATGAAAAGATGGAAAATCATGGAGCTTGTTTTCTAAATCTTGCAGGAAAATCATTTCCATCCTAGAATTCTATACCCAAACAATCTGTCTACCAAGTGTCAATAACAAGTCATTTTCAGGGGGCTCCTGGGTGGTTCAGTCAGTTAAGCGTCCAACTTCAGCTCAGGTCATGATCTCACTGTTTATGAGTTCAGGCCCCGCATTGGGCTCAGTGCCGACAGCTCAGAGCCTGGAGCTTGCTTCAGATTCTGTGTCTCCTTCCCTCCCTGCCCCTCCCCTGCTTGCATTCTGTCTCTCTCTCTCTCTAAAAAATAAACAAACATTTAAAAAAGGTCATTTTCAGACAATCAAGATTGAAAAGATTGACTTTCCTGGTGATCTTTCTTGGGAATCTACTTGGTGACGTGCCCTGATCTATTAAACCAATAATAAAAAATAGAAAAAATATGGGATGGAGGAAATGGGAGATTCCACATAGGTAAGAGGGTTAGGAGTGGTTGTAGAGGGAAACCTCTGGAAGGCAGCTGTGCAGCAGCCTACAGAACAACTAGTCCAGAATGGAGCAGCCCTGAGAAAATCCTGAGCAGGAAAACTAGAAAAGCCATTTGCTCTAGTCTTCGTTAGCCAAACACGGTTCTCAGACAGGGCAGAACAGCCAGGAAGTATTGCTCTTGCTCTCGATAAGAGAAAAGAGGATTTGCAAGAAGAATTCATCGTGGATTCTCTCAGTGGGGAGATTCCTTACATCTGATTTAACCTCTGCAGAAATTTCTACGGCATCCCTAACTGGTCATCTGGCCCAGGACACAGGACATTTAGTCCAGTGATGGAGAAGTGCCTTCACCAGGCATACGTCACACTCCCCCAAAGTTCTATTTGTTCAACAGTATCTCCTTGATGAAAACCGAATTCTGTCTCTCTGCAACTTGTGCCCCCACCCCCCTCCAGCTCTTCCTCCGGAGGCCATAGAACAAACGGACTCACTCACATAAGGACTCTTCCAGTATTTGCACATTTTTGTGGGCTTCTCCCCCGCCCACCCTACGCATGTTTCCTCTAGGTGTTCTCAAATGTCAGCATGCGTCAGAATCGCCTGGAGGGTTTATTTAAATTTTTTTTAATGTTTATTTTTGAGAGAGAGAGACAGACAGACGGAGTGCAAGTGGGGGAGGGGCAGAGAGAGAGGGAGACACAGAATCCGAAGCAGGTTCCGGGCCCTGAGCCGGCAGCGCAGAGCCCGACGCGACGCTCGAACTCACAGGTCGCAAGATCATGACCTGAGCCGAAGTCAGACGCTTAACCGACTGAGCCACCCAGGCGCCCCTGGAGGGGTGATTTAAACACAGCTTGCCAGGCCTCACCCCCAGAGTTTCGGGCTCAGTAGGTCTGGTGTGGGGCCTGAGAATTTGCACTTCTAACAAATTTTCAGGTGTGCTGAGGACCAAACTTTAAGAGCCGCAGCGGAGCAAATAGCTCCCACTCCTTCAGCTGCCGGTCCATGGCATTGTTTCCATGCTGCTCACCATCATGTTAAAACGTAGCATCAAGCCTCCAGGATGGAGGTTATGATGCTTCTCATAAGCCAATGACTTCCAGCCTGGGGACAAGCAAGGAACAGCTAAAAAGGCAGAGGGTCACGGGAAAGTAAGTCTCTAAGCAATGACCTCCTCCGGAAGGCGAGTGCCTTCAGTTCCTAGGCAGCCAGAGCAGCAGCTGTAAACTGAAAATGCCTGGAAGGTATTTCCTCACCTGCCGCTCTCCACTGCTAGACAGGTCTCCCCTTCTGCCCTGTCTCTGCCTTGTTTGGCCTTTCCCTGCTCCCTCAAATCCTGGGTCGGTGGGAGGGCCCCTGGCCACAGTACTACCCATAATGGCCTCCAGGTGGCGCTTTAAGCCCATCAGCGGCGGCTTTTTCCATTTAAAAGTGCCAAGGGGACCTAACCTAGGTGACCGGGTAAGGCTCAGGAAAGGCAGGCACATCCAGGTTACCGCGGTCTCAACCCCAGCCCCCAGAGCAGCTGGGGATGGGGTCAGTGTTGAGTGTGAGTGAGGGGCCATAACGGCCCTTCTCCCTGCCAGGAGAACCCCTGGGGGATTTGTCCCTTTCAAGGCCAACCTCAGGGGTTAGGTTAAGGTTACCAGATATAGCAAATAAAAATATAGAATGCTCAATTAAATTTGAACTTCAGGTAACAAATACATTTTAGGGTTTTTTTTTTCCTTGGTGTAGATGTATCTCAAGTAGTGTCTGTGGCAAACTTATATTAAAATACTGTTTATCGGAAATTCAAATTTAACTAGGCATCTCACACTGATCTGGTAACTCTAGTTCGGGTTTACTTAACATTTTCCACCTTGCATTTAATGCATGCTTACGGAATATGTGCCAGGCATGTATTCGATACTACAAAAATGAAGTGAGTATGGCTCCTGCATTTACAGATTAGTTTGGAGAAGACATATTGACAAATGATTATAGTATAGAAAGTGCAGGAAGCAATGGGATGGTGGAAGAAGTTTGGATTTTGGTGTTGGCTTTAGTTCCAATCATGCTTCTGATGGTCACAAGCTGTGTGATCTTAAGCAAGTCAGTTAACCTCTCTGGGCCTCGGTTGTTTATTGTGAAAACAGAAATGATACCAACCTCAGGAGGTGATCAGCGAGGTTATAGGAAACTCATCCAATGAATCCCAGCCTTTGTTACCCACCTGATTGTCACGGTGGGCACTTTCTTCAAAAAGCAGGGTAACAACTTGCCATCTAAGCCGCTGGTCCGAGGTTGCTGTTCATTCTGGATACGGTACATCATTACTGTTCACACGAGGCTTGTCTTAAGATGGTTGCAAATTTTAAATTTGCGTATTGGCCCCTATGTCATTTAATAGAATATAACTGAGGGGGAAATCAAGTGAGCTCTTGACCCTAGTGAAAGTTTGGTCATTACTCATAGTTACCATTCACTAGGCATTTACTGTGTATAAGGCACTGCTGGACATTTTTCATACATTATCACACTTGACCATCACAACAACAGATGAGAAAAACCAAGGTCCAAGGCCACGTGGCCAGGAAGTATTGGACCCACTGCTTATGCAGTTCCAGCAGGGTGAAGGGTTAGAGTCACTCTCTAGATAAGGACGCAACTGTATCATGTCATGTGATTAGAATTCATCCCTCAGCAAAATTACATACTGCCTACACAGGTCCCTTGTAAATTTTAAAACCATGTCAAGGGGTTCCTATATGTGGGAATCAGTCGTATGTGAGTGCCTGTTCCACTCTCAGCTAGTTTCAAATGAATAATGAACACGGCTGGTGACGCTTACCGGCTTCACAGCTCCCTGCCTCCCCCTCACCACCAGGCAGAGCACCCCTGCATGTTCCCATCTAAAATCTAGCCCCCCACCAGCCAGAGTTAACCCGTTCACTCAGACTCCCTCCACCACTTGGCTTCCCCAGTCACCCTGGGAAAAGTGCAGAAAGGTCAGATTGTTTTCAGCTTGCTTGGCTGTTTTTAGTGAGGTGTTTTATGTGAGGTGCTAAGAATACAAAGGTAAAAACAAGATGTGGTCTATGAGTGTGAGCACCTTGGGCCATGATAAAGAATATGCCTGGTACCAAGGAGAACATGCCAGCTCTCCGTCCCATATGTCTGGTAAGGACCAGAGTATAATACAGCTTGTCCACCGTGTGAAGGAACCTGAACTTTATCCTTTTACCCTCACCGGTGTTTCTTAAACTTTCCACTGAAGTCCCCTCAAAGGCAGTGGGTGGTACAGGCACGGAGGTGTCTTGAGTTCAAACTCTCTTGAAAAGTTTGGCCTTTAAACTCTTGTGATTCTTGTATTCTACGTCATCACACGCCAGTTTGTCTTACTAGTTTTAAATGGTTTACTGACTCGCCAAATAAAAATGAAACTTGAGGGAGATGTCACTATTCCATAGCTGCTCCCTCTCTGTCTCCTTACATGAATCCCCCGTGGCCAGTGGTTGCTTCAGCTGGTTTGAAAAGGACAACCATAGGGATTTGAGCTGAGACGTTACGTGATAAGATTTACCTTCTGGAAAGAGCTTTCTAGGAGTGGCGTTGAGGATGGGTCAGAGGTGGGAGAGGTTGGAGGCGGAGAGACCAGGTGGGAAGCTCTGCAATAACTCAGGTAAGAGAGGGTAGAGGTGATGGGGATAAAGAAGGGTCATATCTGAAAGACATTTAGAAGTGTGATTGATAATATTGGAAAAACGTTCTGGTATAGGGAGCTGGGAGAAGATGTGGGATAGGATCATCCTCACGTTTTTCCTAGTGATGCCATTAACAATAATAGGGAATATAGCAAGGGGGGGTTTGGTGGGGGGAAGGGTAAATAAGTTTAACTGAAACTCACTGAGCTTGAGGTGCTTATGGAACACAGGGTTGGAGGAAATCTAGAAGACAATTACATGAACAGTTCTGATAGCTAGGAGAGCTTATTGGGCTGGAGACCCAGATGCAGAAGTCACAGGAACAGATTAAGGCACTCAGGGAGTAGGTACAGAGGAAGGGGAGAGAAAAATGAGATGGGAACTCAGGGAAACATCGAAGTCTAAGGGCAGATTTAGGGAGCAAGAGGGAATGGAAAAAGGAACATCAAAAAGTCAGGAGGACCCATGGTTCCCTGGTGAATGGCCAATTCTGGGGCGGGGCAGGAAAGGCACAAGATGAGCCCGGAACATCTTGTGTCAGAAAGCAAGGAAATGTTCAAAGAATGATGAAAACAACTCCAAAGGGCACAAGAGCCAACTTGGAATTTCTTTCCCTGGCCAAATCGATGACAAATTGCATATCAAAACAAATAATCATAGGCAAGGATTATAACCCACTGGGGGGAAAAATCCATGCGAAGGCTAATATAAGTAAATGGTAGTGGGTCCGAGCACTACATTAGGAATTGGCAACATGTGCCCGGCTAGATTTCAGAATCGCTGTGAACTAGTAACTGCTGTGTGTGCCTTCAGTTTTTCTCCTGTTTGAAATGATAATATCCATAGAAATTACCCCATGCTTGTGCCACTAGTGTTTTCTGGGCATATACGAGGCACGCGATGTGTTTCTTTACTTCGCAGGGTCTTCAGGTCAGGAGGATTGATCCTCAAGGAGCCATGCCCAAGGAACTGGATGTGAGGAGCTATATCCACACGGGGACCCGATTTAGAAGAGGGGATCCTGGACTTCAGGCTGGTGCCGTCATGGAATGAGACTTGGGGGTTCTTGGGGGAGGGGATGAATGTATTTTGCATTGAGTGGGATATGAACGGTTGTCATCAGAGAATAGGAATACACAGATGATGTTTTCCAAAGATGATTTCGACAATCTCTCCCATCCACATTCCCTTATTCTATGACTTGGATATTCTTCCCATTAAGAGGTGGGGTCTGGGTTCCCTCCCCTTGCTCTTAGGTAGAGTTTTGTGATTTTTTTTTTCCAACCAAAGGATATGCCAGAAGTGATATCTGAAGCTGGGTTATAAAAGGGGGTGCAGAGTTACTCTACATATGAGTAGGTCCAACAGCCCTGAAGACACCACGTGGTTATCAAGCTTGCTCCAAGACAACTGGAAGAGAGAGGGCTGTCTAGCTGGCCCCCTACCATTTAAGCTCCTGCCACCACGTGACTGCTGCACTTGTGGGAGAAACCCGGAGCCAGAAAACCACCCCGCTGAGCTCTTTTTGAATTCCCATCCCACAGAAATGGAAATAATGAAACAGTTATTATCTTAAACACTGGGAGTGATTTATTTTGTACCAACAGATAACCCGCACATGGTAAAAATGTTAAGGTGGAGAAGCTGGGTGAAAGGTATGCAGGAACTCTTTGTACAGTGGTCCTCTATCCCCTGCAAAGATGTGGGGCTACAAGGACATAGTCTCTTCTCACGATTACTTGGGGCAGTCTACACCACCCAAGTCTACACTTACAACCGTGGAGCTGAGCTGGAACTTCAGAATGGAGACACAAAATACACTGAATCTGAAAATTTCCCCTTGTCTTTATAGCATCCAGACACCCTACAGATACAGTTAGGAACAATTCCATTCTCCAATTCTGTTGCTAGGAAAAAGTATGGCCTGGGTTTTCACTCTCCTAACTCCTTGATTTGTCCTGGGGATTTTTTTTAATGTTTACTTATTTCCAAGAGAGAGACTGTGAGCCGGGGAGGGGCAGAGAGAGAGGGAGACACAGAATCCGAAGCAGGCTCCAGGCTTCAAGCTGTCAGCACAGAGCCCGACACGGGGCTCAAACCCACAGACCGTGAGATCATGACCTGAGCCAAAGTCAGGTGCTTAGCCGACTGAGCCACCCAGGCGCCTCTGTCCTGAGGATTAACCTCTACAAGGAACCCTCTCCGTTCTGAGAGTTGCCTTGGATAGGAGGAGACGGTCTTGACTCAACACTTGCTGTGTGCCTCTCTTTTCATACTCTACTTATGATGGGCTGCCTTCTCCTTCTCCCCTGAGAAAATGGGCCCAGAATCCTTTGGCACCAATAGTCCTGGGATGGAATCTCTGAGAGCTAAGCAGGGACACTGGGAAAAGAATGAATTCTTACCTCTGAGTCATTTGAAGAGAATGCAGTGTCTCCAGTATGCCAACGAGCCCAGCAGCATCCAGTGATGCGCACCTAAAGGGCTTGATCCAAGCTGGGTCAGCAGATGATAGAATGGTAAGGTGCGAAGGGCTTAGACTGATTATAGAGGCTGACAGGAGTCATGGAGGAGGTCAGTACCCAGTGAGGAAATTTTCTTTAGTGGATACATTTGGGATAGTGTAGAAGGGACACTAGCTAGAGGCGAGGATTCAGGAAATACAGAATGCTAGAGTCTCAGTTAACAGATGACTAGAATTTTAGCATTAAGATGGAGAGCTAAGGGAGTGAGGGAGTTCTAACAGGAGTATTAAAGATTAAATATGCATTAAGATCATAAGGAGAACACTGATGGAGACTCTGAGGCAGTTTGGTCAGAGAAAGTGAGAAAGAATGAAAACCTTTTTTTTTTTTTAACCTTTTGACTCCCTTCACCCATTTCTTTGGGGGTCAAAGAAAATCTTGAAGAATTTTCAAGGAAATCTTTGTCTTCATTCGATTCAGTTACATCAACACTATGTATTTATGTGGAAATCTACTACGTGTCACATTCTGTGCTAGATGCTGAAGGAATTCCTGCCCACAAGGGGCACGTAGTCTGATTGGGGAGACAGAATGTAAACCAAAGACAACACTGTCTTTGGATGTGTGTAATAAAAGAGCTATGTTCATGGTGGGTACAGAGGTGACCTCAGACATCTGTGGGAGTCAGGGCTGAGGGAGACAGAGCCAGAAATCATCTGCAAGAAGAGAACCAAGCTGATGAAATCACAAAGCGGGTGAGCATAGTGGAGCCCTGGACAGAGCACTGAAGAACAAGGACAGCAGGCGTGGAGAGGAAGAAGAGGGCTCTAGAAAATATGGGGAGATCCATAAAAGCAGACTTAGCATAGGGAATCTGGAGACACCAGTGAACATATCAGGGAGGGAACTAGTTATGAGGAGATAGAATCTCAACCAGCTAATGGACAAGATGAAGACACAAGAAATGCTCACAAATGCATTGGGAGAGACAATGAGGTTGATAAAAACTCAAGAGATATGTGTATAGGCGATTCTGTTAGCTCGATTTAGGGGTAAAGGTATTGACTTTCTGGCAGAAGACGAAAAGGTATGTTTAACACGGGGAGGGGAAAATTGAACTCGGAGATTAGAGTAACGGGCTGTGATGAAAAACCATAAACCGCGAGGAGCTTAGCCTTAGAGCTCTCATGCGTTGCTGAAAGAGAAGAAATAATGCGCGAATTTTTTCCTTTGCAGTAGCCGTGAGGTAAGAATCCGTCATCTGGCTACTACGGAATCAGGTGTAAATGGTTGTTCCTTCTGCGCTTAGACAGGGCGGAGGAATTGTTACCCTGTTGCTAAGGAAAAAGGAAGGGGCTGTTCCCAGTTGCCATGGTGACAAGGTAAGAGCTCTCCCTCGGTACCACCATAAATTTATGAGGTGGTTTCTTCTCCTTGTTGCTACGACAATGTAGAGAGACTGTTCTCGTTGTCCCCCACCAACCCCCCCCCACCGCCGCCGTCGCTAAGAGGTGGAGGTTGGGGCTGTCCTTTCCTCGCCGCCCAGTTGCCTTGGAGACGGCGGGTGCCCTGGCCCCGCCCCTCTCGGACTGACAGCGGTGGCCGCATAGCGCCTGCGCAGTGCTCTCTTCCCCCGCAGTCCCTGTGCGTTGAAGCCGGAGACCGCGGCGGCCTCTGCTAGGACCCCTCGCCCCGGAGCCTCCGGCCGGAGCCGCAGCCTCAGCCGCAGCGCCCCCGCCGCCTGTTCCCCGCCCCGCCGCCTCCGCCGGAGCCGCCTCGCGCACTGTGAGTCCCGGCCGAGGCGACCGACGCCGTGGGGCTGAGTCAGCGAGAGGCCCGGGCCCGGGCTGGGGGAGGGGAACCGGGCTGCCCCCCTCGCCTCCCCACCCGCGCCCCCGCCCCCCCCGCCGCGACTCACCCCCGCCGCCTCTGTCCCTCCATCCCTCTCTCCTGGGTTCCCGGCGGCGGCCGTCAGGCCTCCGAGCCACTCCCCCTCCCTGCCGTCCCTCCGGACCCACCCCAGGGTTGGGGAGTCGGGGCGGGGGCGTCCTTCCCCACTAGATGCGGCGCCACCGCACCTCCACGCGGGACTGATTCTCTCCCCACAGCCCCAAACTGCCTCCAGTCCGCCCTTGTCCCTTCTCCTTACTCCTCTTGGGCCTCACACCTCCGGCCTCTCTGGTTTTCCCCAGTGATATGCCAGAAAAAGAGTGACAAGGGAGAAGGCGAGGGGAGACTGGGGGAGGGGGGACATTCTGCCTGCCCAAACCTTGGGGCCTCAGGTTTCTTACCCCACAAGCTCGTGCCCTGGCTGGTGTGGGGAAGCAGGTTTGGACAGTTCTGACTGGCTGCTAAGAGCTCGTGGGGCTTTCAGAATAGATTTTGCTGAGGACTCAGCCCCATGGCGATCAGCTAGTGTTTAGTGAACACCCGCTAGTGCATGGTGGCCTTCTAGTGGGCTGGGCTATGGCCTTGGCTGGTGCTACCGAGAGGGACTAGAGGTAGTGGGGGGCGGGGGGAAGGTTGCACTGGGGAGCTGAAGTTACTGCGCTTCCGGTGTGGTGTTGTGAATAAGCATCTTTCGGTACTATTTAGTATGCTTTTCTCTCTCTCTCTCTTTTTTTTTTTTCTTTTCGTTTCTACTTTTTTTTTTTTAATACAGTACAACCCTGGTGTAATGTGAGGTTTAGAAATAGGCCTGATATCATCCATAGCAGGTGCTTACTGTTTGTGTGTTGAGGGCTTGTGGCAGGACAATCTCTGATACCTGTAAATTCCATGTAGTAACCAACTGAGCGATAGTGAGTTTGAACATAACATGTGCAGAGTGGAGAGGAAGAACTGAGGTTGCTCCATGGTGTAGGTCTGAGGCCTGTACCCCCTGCCTCCTGCAGCTGTGAATCTTTGTGGGGGCTGTCACCTGATATGGGTGCTAGCATATTTGGACAATTCCCTGCGTTATGTTTGTTACCAATCCACCTGCCCACCCTGCATTTCCTGATCTTGGAGGATCCAAACTGTTTTCTTCTTCCAGCAGAAATTGAGCTGAAGTCATAGTTGGTGTCCATAGCCAGAAGCTGTCTGTTAATAAACGTGTCTCAACTTGAGGGCTCTTAACTACTAAGCATGTACCTCATTCCTCATTGCCAGCTTCCTTTGATTCTTTTTTTTTTTTTTTTTTTTTTTTTTGGCTTCCAGATTTCAGTGTGCTGTTAGCAAATATGTGTAACTATCAGCCAGTTAAACCCTAAAAGAAGCTTTGTGGTTTTTTCACTCCAAACTACAAAAGGAGTAGATAGTTTACTTCTAAAAATCATAGTGAAGGACTCACCAATTTGGAGTTTGGGGGATTGCAAACAGTGAGAAATAAAGGTTGTGCTCCTTGACTTTGCTCAATCATGGCCTATTGGCAGCCTCCTCAGAGCCACTCCCCACCCCCATGCCCATCAGATTAGTTTACAGTAGCAAAGACGGCTGTCGCCCTAGTTTTAAACATAGAGATGAAGTTCAGGAAAACTACAGCCCCCATGCAGCAATGCAGTTTCTTCTGTTTCGAATGCCAGTCTGGGGTTTGGCGGGATGCACCTGCCTGTGGGGCGATGGGAGCTGTGGGGCCTGAGAGTTGCATTCCTTCTGTGTGGTCCTCTGTGTTGCATAGCTCACCGAAATACCCGGGCAGGGCAGGAGCAGACAGCTGTGCTGGAGAGCTGCTCCTCCTGGGTTGAGTGTATTTTGGGAATCGGCGATATTACTGGGGTGGAGGGTTGTGAATTAAGAAGCAAGAAAATGTGTCAAGGCTAGATAGATGAGGAGGGTGTGAGTAAAATGTTCCCTTTCCAGTTTGCTGTGGGATGGTACATTTTCAGAGCATCACAGTGATTTTTATATGGGTTAATTTGCCTTTGAAATCCATACCAATGTTTTATGGGATAATGATGGAATGCCTTTTAAATGGCTACTGTTGGGAAACAGGACTGCTACCTGTGCCTTATACATGGCCTATCCAGTTGTTACTGAATGTAATTGTTAGGATCAGGGAGAGGGGCATGATTTGAATCAAGTTAGACCTAAGTCTATGTAATCCAGGTGGTGGTTTCATAGCATTATATTTCCCTGATTCTAAGACACACCAGCAATTTACCGACAGCTCTTAGTAAAAGCGTTTAACACAACCAGATCAAAATATGTATGTTGATTCTAAGGCATATCCTAATTTCAGGACCATTAAAATAGCCAGGAAGTGGCAAGACTTGAAGGGGGCTTTACGTGTCTTAGAACTGAGAAGGGATGATATTTGTAATATTTCTGGGTATGTGATGATGCCATTACTGCCCTACCATCCTGAGGGTGCCTGCACTGTGAGGACGGATTTCGTCAAATCCTTCCCCCAAGCCAACCTACTTTATGGGTTTATGTGTGTAAGATGATTGACTGCCAGTGGGCATAGTAGTTGACTATTGAACAGAGGAAAGCTCCTATGTAGGCATCCAACCCAAGACCTTAATATGGTACCTTCCAGAAGCTGAGCCAACTAGCTGGCAGCAAATGTCTTATGAGCTATATGTGAACTTAGCTGGGTAACATCTTTCAGAATCTGAACAGAAAATAGTATTTTTCTAAAGTAGTATGCATCTGCCCTTGTTTACAGACACATTCAGAAAGATCCTAAAGCACATGCCCAACCCCTGTGTGTTGTTAGAAGTAGAGGGGACTTCAGTTGATGTAGTTCAATGTTCTCTTTTCCAGATTTTAGCGTGAGACATTAAAAGTTAAGTGATTTGCCTGAGGTCATCCAACTAATGTAGAAAGTATGTAAAAACACTTTGTAAACTGTATATACCATACAAGTGAATGTTGGTGGTTATTAGTGGCTGAGTCAGGATTAGAACCCAGATTTCTAGACTAGAGCTAGTCTACACTACTACCTTGCCCCACCCCTCATGTGTAATATTCCAAAGGCTTTTAATAAAAATAATTTACTAGTCTGTAATTAGTCCCAGAGACAAAGACTTGTTTTATGGTCTGAAATGTTGCAAAGCTAGGTAAAATCTAGTGTCCTGCTGTCTAATTAAATATTTATTCTTGCTGCCTTAAAAACAATAATTTTGTCTCACACACTCTGACCTGAGGAAGGTTTTGCTTTCAAAAATTTGCATCATCTAATATAAAGCAAATGTGAAGGTGGGTATTTGAAGCCCTCTCAACTCCTCATCTGTGAGGCTGCTGCATCCCAGGAAGCCGGATGCAGAGGGCTGAAAGGGGCCAAGAGGAGGAGAAAACTGGGTTATCTTCCAGCTCCCAGACTGGAACCTTCTGTAGTTCCTGGAAGCCCCGGTGAGATCTCTAACCCCTCTCCTTGAGAAAGTGAGGCGGTCTGGCCTCTGGAAGCAGACAGACCTGAGTTCAAATGCTAGTCCTGCCACTTCCTGGCCTTGGGGGGCTGTGGAACGATCGAGTGCCAGTTCCTCACCTGCAAGCCTGGAGTGATAACCTACCTGTCTTTCAGGGTTGTTTTGGGGATTAAACGAGAGAAAGTATGTAAAGTACCTGCTGAACAAGAGATAGCAACCACTGTTTTGTATTGCTAGTGCATAAAATAAAAAACACTACTTTCAAAATTGTATCATGACTTAAATCCATCTTGGACCCTCAATTCAGCAGCCCCCATCTCCCAGCAGCTCTCTCGTCATGTTTGACATGCACAGAGAGAAGACGTGTCCTGTGAAACCTGGCACTTGCAGTGTTATTCCAACTGCCAAAACCGGAGTATATGAAATGCCCCTTTGTGTCCATGGATTCAGCTGACCTGGTTGTCTGAAGGCCTGGCAGGGCAGGAGTGCTTGACTAGGAGAGTGCCGACTTGGTGTGTTTGTGTGTGTCTTGGGGGCAGTGGGTCCTCCAGTTGGGGAGGCCAGTCTGGGGAGTGAGCTTAATTTGAAATGAAAAAGCCGCTGAGCTCTCCCTTGTGACTAGAGTTCCCGTGGCTTTCATGCACTTTCTCGACTGTTAGAGATGGAGCCCGCATGGGCGACTTTGCTCAGGCCAGCTTCTGCGCCTGCCCGGGAGAGCTGGAGGGCCAGGGAAGGGAGCTGTCCATCTTAGGAGGGAAGCCTTCTTTCTAGTGAGGAGAGGTAGAGGGAGGTCATCTTGGAAGGCAACATCTCCAGATGGGAAGATGGGATCAAGGCAGAGACTACCAAGTAATTAAGGAGCCAGGGCAAGTCAGTCAGGCCCAGAACACAAGTGAACTTGAAGTCCTACAAGTGTCACTTGGGAAGAAAATGCCCAGGTATAGGCATCTAAAGACTGAAAAGATAAACACAGTAGGTTTTACCTCTTGGAAGCAGAACTTGGGTGTGGAGGAGGGAAAGGGAGACTCAAAGGGGAACTTTTACTTTATGTGCTTCTATATGTGAATTGTTTTGAGAGACATGTATGCTTTTGTAGTTTAATGCAGACCAATAGAGTTAGCAGTGGTTGTGTTTTTTTTAAGTTTATTTATTTATTTTGACAGAGAGGGGGAGGGGGAGGGACAGAGAGAGAACCCCAAACAGGCTCTGCGCTAGAGGCCCCCGTGGGGCTCAATCTCACAAACCGTGAGATCATGACTTGAGCCGAAACCAACAGTCATATGTTTAACCGACTGAGCCACCCAGGTGCCCCATCAGTGGTTGTTTTTCACTGAGCACATTTTGGTACCAAAGAAGCCGTTGCCTTTACTCGGAGCCTTCAGTGCATGGGACAGACAGGGTTAGCCTGCTTCCCTCCGGTCGGCCGAGCCAGTTTACACCAAGCCAGCCTCTTACGTAAGGGCAGGAAACTCCAAAGTGGCTGCTTCCCTGGCAGCCCAGCATGCTTCATTGACCCGCTGCCTCCCCACCTCTTCCTCGTCTTTTCCTTCCCTTCTTAAGAACAGTCCCTTCCTCTTGCCCAGTTGAATTCATCATCAGTATTCCAATATTCAATTGTGTTTCCTAGCCAAATGTCCTATCTAGTATAGAAAGAGGGCACACCTACCATTCAGGCGCATGCTTTGACTTGCTCAACCAGGAGTTAGGATGGGTTATGCTGAGTAATCCACATTCCATCACCTAATCTTCCCCTTTGGCCAAAAGTACAAATTTGCGACAGTTGGCTAAGGTTGGAGAGGCATCCTGTGGCCAAGGATGGTTTTTCCTCTGTGTGGAGTTGACCAGCCAATACCAGCCTAAGCCCTGTGTCTTTTTCTCACTAGCGTCACGTCCTATCAGCTTTGCTAAACAGGCGTAATGTAACATCAGCATTTTGAGCTCTGGATGCCTCATTTGCCCGAAGTAAATAGGACTCGACCTATCTAAAATGTTTCAACTCCAAGTAAAATTACTTTTTTTACTGAAACTCTTTCGTGTGTATGGGAGATACACGCCACTGTGTGGTATGTTTAAAATAACTGAGCAAGAAACATTGCTTCAGTAATGTTGACAATGGATGTCAAAAGCCTTAAAAGGACATATATCCTTAGATGAAAAATTACCATTCTAAGAATGTTTAGAAAATCAAGGGTGTATATAAAAATACTTATACAAGGAGTTTTATTAATGTAACATTATAAATAATATCAAACAGTTAAAATAGCCAAAGGATCAACAATTAGGGATTGGTCAGGCTTACCCAGGTAAAATATTGTGCGTGCGCGCGCACACACACACACACACACACACACCGCACGTACATTAAAAATCTTGTAAAAGAATTTTTTTTAAGTTTATTTATTTATTTTTGAGAGGGGGGAGGGGCAAAGAGAGAGGGAGAGAGAGAAGATCCCAAGCAGGCTCCGCACTGTCAGTGCAAGGAGACAGACGTGGGACTCGAACTCACAAACTGTGAGATCATGACCTGAGTTGAAATCAAGTGTTGGATGCTTAACCAACTGAGCCACCCAGGCACCCCAGAATATTTATTGATACCAGAAACTTTAGATATAATAAGTGAAAAAAACGGATGCAAAATAGTATGTCAAGAATGATACCATTTTATAAAGAAAAATCTGAAAAGAGGTTAGAAGGGCATATGCCAAACCATAGGTGATAATCTTAAGTGATATCACTTAAGCATGGGATTATAAATAGATGCAGTTTTTTCATAGTGCTTTTCACTGTTTCCTAAAATTGTTCTGTTAAGCAGTTATAACTTTTATTATAAAACTTTTAAACTAGTGCTTTATAGGAGCTCCTGGGTGGCTCAGTCGTCTGAGTGTCCGACTTCGGCTCAGGTCGTGAGCTCATGGTTCATGGGTTCAAGCCCCACGTCGGGCTCGGTGCTGACAGCTCAGAGCCTGGAGCCTGCTTTGGATTCTGTGTCTCCCTCTCTCTCTGCCCCTCCCTTCCCCTGCTCATGCTCTCTCTCTCTCTCTCTCTCTCTCTCTCAAAAGTAAATAAACATTAAAACAGTGCTTTATAGATTCCATGTAGTAGACAGTCTCAAAGAAAATCACGAGATATTTAATTTATCATTATTTGGTTTCACTATTATCAAAAACACTTTTTGAATTTGTTTCTTTAGATACCACTTTATTTCTTCTTTGAGAGAGAACATGCCTGGAATATCGTGTAGGTGTGTGACTCAAAAACATGGCCTAGATGCCCAAGTCCATCATCCAGAGAAGTACTCTCGCTTGACTCAAATGAGACGTAAAAAAATATATATATGAAAAGAAAGTATCTTAAGATAGTCTTCCTTGCCTCTTACCTTTTGCTGTTTAAATTTATCAGAAGGTTTCAGTAAAACCTGTATAACAGAGCTCTGTTTTGGGTGGGCTTTCTTCCCCCAGTGTCCTGGAGGCCTTATCTGAGGCTCGCTGTCATGTTTTGGTGGTTGTGTACCTATCTGAACTCTTTTTGAAAGACTGTGCTCAAGCCTGCGCAAACTCCTTTCTCCCTTTGCCTTTGGCATGTTCCGTTCAGCCATCAGCTCAGAGGTCCTTTTTCTTCCAAGGATAGAGAAAGTTGGGTGCCCACCAGTAGCCACCTGATGGGCAGAAGCCCCCTGCAGGGACAGACTGGGCAGCTCCCCTCTTTGCCACACCAGGTCCATGGAGCTCCTGGCTGTGAAGGGAGGGGTGGCCCAGTAGCTGTCCTCTCACCTCGTCTTTCTTGTGCACACACATCGTGTGTTGCCTCCACGGCCCAGCCCAGAGGACTGATACCTGCCCTCCACCAGTGGTGGTGTCTACTTACCTCTGAGCACTGGGGATTCAGGTCTTAGAGTTGAGGGACATACGGCCTGTCACACAACTTGGCATATGCTGCCATAAATGTTTGCTGAACAGAATCTGCCTCGTCAGGATGGTTCTGAGTACCCAAACCCTTGTCCCAGATGGGGTGGAGGCCTTCCTAGCCACCTGGGATTATTAGTGAACAAATCTTTGGGCATGGCTAGCTGGAGATGCTCCATCACCTGAGAGAGTAATTATCAGAGAGGCATTCATCTTGTCTTGAGGGTGTGATTGTCCTGGTCACCTTGTCATTTAAGTGGGGTTTCCTGATTGGTAAGAACGAAACCTTAGCTGCTCTGAGTCAGCAAGACCATAGTTGGACTAACATGCATTGTGCCATGTGAAAGGGGCAGGCCTTGGACCGCTGGATGGAATTAAATATCTGTTCCCATGTGAGGAGTGTCTCACTGAAGGCTTATCTCCAGTGGTGTAATATGCACTGTGTAGCTAGACTTTTCTGCAGCACCAGTCTCTTGGCAGACAGCTGCTAGCCCCAACCCCTTTCCTGTGGATTATTGCCACTTATCAGGGACTCTGATTTAGTCTCTGATTTGTTCTGATTTTAGATGGGTAGGGTTCACGGCTGAGAGCTCCCAGTTTGGGCATCCTATTAACACCTTTAAGTGACAGGACCACTGCTAAGTACAGAGATGTGTTATGCTGGCCCCAAAATAGCAAGGTGCAGTGTTTTGAGACTTGATAAGACTTGTATTCCCCAGAAAGTACAGTTTCCAGGTTTATAGGTTATTCATACAAATTTACATATTGTCTTCTCAAGGCTTTATTCTAAGTATATCTCAACAAGTACTCCCCAAGTCCTTTCTGTTTTGTATTCTAAGTCATATGCAATTTAAAAGAAGTGAGATTTAAAAAACGAAAAAGAAAAAGAAATAAGCTTCAAACCCTGTCTCCATAAGGAGATCATAGTCTGGTTTGGAAGATAAGACACATGTGTGAAATGACTAGTGTATATGACAACATCGAATGTCAGCAACATATTTGTCGTGCTTTGTTGTATAAGATGTGGTCTTTGTCCTTAAGGAACTTGTCTAACATTCTGCAGAGAGTCAAACAAAAGTGGTACAAGTCACTACAACACAAGGGGGTGGGAACCCCAGCAGCAATAGGAAGAGGTCCTTTGGTAAGCACTTCCAGAATGCACTATTAACACACTTGCAGAGTGACCCTGAGCTTGTGGGAACAGGGAGGGCTTCAGAGAGGGAGACATACTGGGGCTGGGTGAGCAGGATGATGCCGGGTCCTGTCCACCAGAGGACAGATGAGTAAGAGAGTTCAGGTAAAAGAAATGAAAAGAACAGTACGTTGCGTGTACTAGAGAGTCCAAATTCAACAAGGATTGTGAGAGGGAAATAATCATTGTGAACTGGAGTGATTGGAAAAGACTTCACAAAGGAAGCAGAGCCTGAACTTGCCCTGAAGGCAGCAAGCAGGCTTTCAGGAGACAGGAGCCCAGAGAGGGCTTTCTAACAGCCAAGGAATGACTGGGAGCGAGTGTGATGGGGACTGTAAGCAGGTCACCCTTACCAAATTGAGGGTGTGACAGTTTGGGACAATATTGGTGACATTAGCCAGAAGTCAGGAAGTCGAAGAGACAGTTTGGAGAGAAGTTGCACTTCAGACAGAGAGAACTAGAGGTGACGGTTGGAGACCTCTAAGTGGAGTGATCCCATAGACCCAGAAGCTGAGGGTGAGGCCGGGAATGGAGCTACAGAGGTGAGAGTCAGCAACACAGGAGGAGGGATGGCTTCCCTGAAAGGGGCTCTCTCCAGAGGTCTTGGGTATAGAGCACGAAGATGAGTGCTCCGAGTAACAGGCCTCGAGAATTGTCCGTAATTAGGGAAAGAGCAAAGAGAGGTGGGGAAGTTAGGATGATTCAGTAGCAAGGGAAGAGAGAAGAGATGTCAAGAAGAGAGCTTTGGTGCTGCTGGCTTGACTAGACTCAAGGATCTATCCAGAAGTAGATCATGATGATTGCTGCGAATGTCAGTCCAGTAAAACCCTGGAGATGGAAGCCAAGTTGGGTAGTGTTAAGTGGGGAATCGGGTAGAGAGAAGATAGAGGCAATGGATGGTCACCAGAGAACGGCAACAGGAAAAGAGAGAAAAGTAGTAACAGAAGAAGCAGCACGATCACATTTCTAATTGTTATAATTCTATTCCTTATCAGCAAATGTATATAAAAATTTAATAAGCAGGTATTTTTGTTTATATGATTTTATGTATTAAAATGACCTCATCTGCACATTTCTCTGTGTCAGCATAATTCATGTATTTGTCACTTCAAATATCCCATTGCAGTACACTTATCTTGATGAGCACTGAGTAATTATATAGAAGTGTTAAGTCACTATATTATACACCTGAAGCTAATACAACACTGTAGGTTAACTACACTGGAATTAAAATTAAATAAATAAACTAAAACAAAATAAACAAATATCCCATGCCTTCTGTGGTATTCCATTATATCGGTACCAAAATATGCTTAACTATCAATCTATTATTGGGCAATTGGGGTATTTCCAACATTTTGCAAGTTGCAAATATAAATATCTCTGCTCTGAACATCACTGCACAAGCTACTATTTTTCTTTTGTGGGTTTTTTCTTCAGGGTGTATCCCATAAAGCGGAATTACAGAGGCAAAGGGTACAAACAATGTTGGGCTTTGTTTTATTTTGTTTTTGATTTTCCCATTTGGCCCCTCCCCTCCACCCCTCTCCCTCTGGCAACCACCAGTTTGTTCTCTGTATTTGTGGGTCTTTTCCTGCAGCATTTTAAAAAAATGTTATTGAGAGAGAGAAAGAGCGTATGCGCGAGTGGGGGAGGGGCAGAGAGAGGTGGAGACAGAGGATCTGAAGCAGGTTCTGTGCTGACAGCAGAGAGCCCGATGGGGGGCTCCAACTCATGAACAATGAGATCATAACCTGAGCCAAAGTTGGACTCTTCACCAACTGAGCCACTCAGGTGTCCCATTTCTGTGGCATTTTTTTAATTGAGATATAATTGACTCATAACATGATAGTGGTTTCGGGTGTACAACATAGCGATTCTGTATTTGTAGAATATATGTCTAGTTAACATCTATCACCACACGCATAGTTGCAAATTATTTTTTTGTTGTGATGAGAACTTTTAAGATTTGCTGTCTTAGCAACTTTCAATAAATAACTACAATAAATAAATAACAATACATAAATAAATAAATAAATAAATAATAAATAACAATACATAAATAAATAGATAAGTAACAATAAATAACTACAGTCACCATGCTGTACATATCCCCAGGACTTATGGTTTTTATAACAGGAAGCTTGTGCCTTTTGACCTTCACTCATTTCCCCCCACCCCTCATTCCCCATCTCTGGCACCCATCAGTCTCTTTTCTGTATCTATGAGTTTGGTGTTTTTAGATTCCACGTGTAGGTTTTTGCCTTTCTCTGTCTGATTTATGTCACTTGGCACTATGCCCTCAGGATCCATCCGTGTTGTTGCAAATGGCAGGAATTCCTTCTTTTTTGTGGATAAGTGATACTCCATCCTGTATATCACCACATTTTCTTGATCCATTCTTCTATCCATGGATATTTAGGTTGCTTGCATGTTGTTGTTGTTGTTGTTGTTGTTGTTGTTGTTTTTATACATTGTTCTCCATGGTGATCCAACCAACTTACAATCAGAGTAAGAGTTGGGTATTGACTTAGAATGATTTCTGATAATAAGGAGGTCTGAATATGTGGAATGGCAGAAGGGAGACGGAGTTATTGGAGGAAAATAATTGGGGTACAAGAGAGAAGGAGAGCAAAATAGGAAAGATCTTAGGGACACCAGGGAAGGGGTAGCTTTGCAGAGGAGGGAAAGGTTCCCTTCTACTGAGACTGGTAGGAGGAGAGGGTATGGCTCTTCCTACCCATGACTTACAGGGTGAAGCCCAGGGGAGTGACTGGAGTTCCTGCTAAGAAGAGACCTTTTCCTCAGTGAAATGGAGCCAGGGCCCCTTGCTGAGGTAGAGAGTGAATGAAGTCTTGAAGGTCTGAATTCACTGCTGTGAGAAATGAGCCTGGGCGTACGAGAGATGAATGAAAGTCTTGTTCAGGGCGGAGGGCTGACTTGGACCCGGGGATTCATAACGGGCTAAGTCTCTGAAGTCCCTTGGCCTAGGGAAGCAGCAGCAAGCCGCGAGCAGCGGGGGTGCGGGGCATGGGCATGTTCGAGGCAGGGTGTCTGAGGAGGCAGAATTTAAGGTGGCATTGACACCGTGGGCCCTAAGGTCAGAGGTGGAGGGAAGAGCTACAAATCTGAGGCGTGCTGGTTGTCAGCGGGAGGAGGGGGCAGAGTGATTACAGGCTCGAGTGAGAACAGAGAGCAGGTTTGGAATATGAGGGATGAGGAGTAAAGAGGTTATTGATGGAAGATTTTAATTTAAAAATTTTGAAGAGACTGTTTTTACTTTTAATTATTTACCACTGTGTAAGATTTGGGTGTTTTTACATGGGCATGTATTACCAGTAACATTTAAAAATTTTTAGTATTTATTTATTTTGAGACAGAGAGAGCACATGCATATGAGCTGGGGAGGGGCAGACAGAGGGAGAGAGAGAATCCCAAGTAGGTCCTATGCCGTCAGTGTGGAGCCCCACACGGGGCTCGATCCCATGAACCATGAGATCATGACCTGAGCCAAAATCAAGAGCTCAACCAACTGAGCCACCCAGGTGTCCCAACATTTTTTTAAACTGATAATTAAAATCTCAGGAGTAGGGGCACCCAGGTGGCTCAGTTGGTTAAGTGTCCAACTCTTGATTTCGGTTCAGGTCACGACCTCATGGTCTCGAGATCGAGCCCTGCGTCGGGCTTCTCTCTGGGCGTGGAGCCTGGTTGGGACTCTCTGTCTGTCTGTCTGTCTCTCTCTCTGTCCCTCGGTCCCTCTCCCTCACCTTTTTCTCTCCCTCTGCCCCCCCCCCACCCTCTCTCTCAAGTTAGAAAATAAAATCAAATGGTTAATTTAAAAAAAATCTCGGGAGTAGAGCTGTGCCTTCAGGGGCGGCTGGCTCTCTGAGACTGATGAAGGAGAGATGAGGATTGCAGAGCATCCCAGAGTCTGGCCTGTTAAGTGTTAAAACTGTGAGGTGTCTCTGCTTGACAACCAATAGCTCCTGTGGTCACAGCTTGTCACTAGAGAGCAGCACCCAGCCACCGGCCCTTCCCCACCCACAGACCAACACTGTTTCAAACCTGAGGACACCCGCCTTCCCTAGGCCCGGCAGCATTTTCGATGTGAGGTGGTGTGGTTCTGGCTGTTTCCAACCCCCTGACCAGGTGCCCTACAGAGCCATTCCTCTCTGGCCTCTGTCAGCGAAGGTTCTTCCTTCAGGCAGATACAGCCTCTCGCCAGGAACACGGTTTTGTGAGTGGAATATGGATTCCATTTCAGCCTCACGCATCCCCTCCCTGAGTGCTTCGTGCAGTGTACGAATGGGTACATCTGTATATTCAGCCCTGTTTCTCTTCTTGCCTGCTTTGAAAGAGGCCCTTCCCTCCTGGTCCCTGTTTTTCTCATGTCCTCCTGGATCATCCGCTTTGACCCTGACCCAGACTGACACCCATGGTCGTGGCCTGCATTTCACTTACCGGATTCACATTACCTTCAGGCTGCACCACCGAGCTATCTACACAGCTAACCAGACACAGCAGTCGCAGGGGCTGATAGCAGGGAACTGAGCAAGGTGGAAATGCGTGGAAAGTCAGGTGCCAGCGTCAACATGGGGAGATGGAAAAGCGGGGGCACTCTGCATTCTTTCCAGGGCTTTCCACTGGGTCTAAACCTCGCCTGGCCATTTTGTAAATGCTGTTTCATTAAAGCCAGGACTGAGCAGGAGTATGGCTCCCTGCCAGTCCCTACCGGGAAGGAACAAACAGCTTGCAGTGCAGGCCTCGAGCCAGGTGGGGTAGGAGCTAACGTGCACTGTTTCGCATGTAGAATTTAATGGGCTCTTTGTAAACACAGCCTCCTGCCGTTGTTCCTTTCTCTTTTCTCCTAGGCAGCCTAGGTGAGAATAATTAGTGCTTGGCCCATAATTACTAAATGAAGAGGAAGACTACACCTGGTAGGCTGCAGTGCACGAAAGAACCTTGAACCTAGAGTTGGAAGACCTGGGCTCAGAGTTATGTGACCTTGAACAAATCACATCTCCTCTTTGATTCGTTTCCTTTTCTGTAAAATGAGAGGTCTTTGTATATGCTGTTCCCTCCCCGACACCCCCACCCCCCACTCCAGAACATTCTTTCCTGGCCTTTTTGGGCTAACCCTCCTTAATCTCACCTGCCTGGGCCTAAGTACCATTCCCTCAGGAAAGTGTCTCATGACCTCCACCCCAGCTCCATTACAGGTTGGGGCCTCCAAGACAGGACTTTTCAAATTGTGGATCACAGACTTTAATTGGTTGTGAGATCAATTCACTGAGTTATAACCAGCACTTTGTAATGAATAGACCAGAAAATGTCAGAGTGCATAGTTCATAGTAAGAATAAGAATTGTTTGAGGCACCTGGGTAGCTCAGTTGGTTCATAAGCGTCCGACTTGGGCTCAGGTCATGATCTCACAGTTCATGAGTCTAAGCCCCGCATGGGGCTCACTGCTGTCAGCACGGAGCCTGCTTCGGATCCTCTGTCCCCTCTCTGCCCCTTCCTTCTGGTTCTCTCTGTCTCAAAATAAATAAACTTTAAAAAAAAGAATAAGAATTGTTTAATTAATGAAGCTTTTGTTTTATTATACATGTCTGTATGTGTATATATGTATTTTGGATTATAATGTAGGATGTATTGGGGCGCCTGGCTGGCTCAGTCGGTTGAGCTTCCGACTTCGGCTCAGGTCACGATCTCGTGGTCCGTGAGTTCGACCCCCGCGTCAGGCTGTGTGCTGACAGCTCGAAGCCTGGAACCTGCTTCGGATTCTGTGTCTCCCTGTCTCTCTGCCCCTCCCCTGCTCACACTCTGTCTGTCTCTCAATAATACATAAATGTAAAAAAAAAACAACAAAAAAAAACCCTGCTTTAATGTAAGATGTATTTTTTACTAAAAGGCTGAAAGCCATTGCTTTCAAAACACTCTAGTCATGTATTTTTCCTCTATAGCACTTAATGTGATTACATAGTTATTTCTGTGATTATTATATTACTGTTTGTCCACTTCACTAGACAACATGCTCCATGAGTAAAGGACCAAGACTGACTTACTCATCAGTATCAGACCTAGAAATAGTTGAGGCTCAACAAATAATTGCTGAACGAGTGGCTTTCTGAGGTGTGTTTTGTTGCCATCAGTCCTTAGTTCTGTAGAGTCATTCCTAGGAGTGAGTAAGTAGTGACTGTAACGATAAACTAAAAAGCCCGCACATGCATCCCTAATGGACAAGAGAACTGGAAAGAGCAGACCTCTGACGTTCATCTCCAGATTGGTAGTGGCACTAGAGACCAAGAGGTCTCAACCCAGCTCCTCTCAGAGGGAACTAGGAAGCAGATACCACTATCGCCACTCTATTTAACAGGGTCTCACTTGAGCAGTGTCAACTTTCCAGTAAGATGGAGACAGAGACATTCAGAGAGCAAGACCCACCACATAATTTTGTACTTACATAAAAAGAAAATTGACTGGTCTAGGGTGGTCTCTCCCAGGGGTGCATTTCTGGCTCTGCCGGGTGTGGGTTACCAGACCCTGACCTAGGAGCCCACCAGGTTCCAAGGGTAAATTCAGAACTCCTTTTCTCCCTGCAGCACCTCCACCCTGCCCACCAACTGATCTACTTCCCAGGGCATCTTTCCAAACCTAGCCAGTCTGACAGCAAATAGACTACGCCTTCCACAACGTAACAAGCCTCTGATTGTAGCCCGGAGAACCTCCTATGGCCGGGAAGGCTCCATCAGCAAGACCCAGCCAGGCACTGCTCTTCCCAGAGCTGTTCTGGGATGTGCTGAAGGTTGTAACTCAAGAAGACTTGTGACTCTTGAGGACATTGGGAACCCACTGATAACACAGGCCCTGTGAGGAGTATTTATCTTTATCTTTAAAGCTTATCATTAGAACTCAGATGGCCTTGCCAGCATCTAGCTGTTTTGTGGAAATTATGTTGCTTGCTGCCTGGAGCAGATGACCTCTTTGGGGGGTGGGAGGGGACAAGGAAATAGCTAGTTGTTTTAGAGCTCCCAGAACTGTGAAGCATCTTAATTTATACATTGCTTTCAGCTCGGTTTTCTGGAATTGGCAGCCCTTTCTAACTCTCTCTCCAAAGAGGCTGCCTGTCAGCTTCTCTCAGAAGCTTTCCCAGGTATCTGAGCCACAGTTGGGTTGTTGTAGGCATGAAGTGAGCTGAGAGAAACAACTGGGAAGCCTCGATGACAGCTTGTCCCTGGGCGGCCGTTGCCTCTCCCCTCCGGTCCCTTCCCAATGGCGGGGACTGGGGGTTTGGAAAGGCATTCCTCCAAGACTGCTGGGTCTCCAGCTGTTTCTCTGAAGGACACTTTTAGGAATTTGGGATCGCTTGTCCCACTCTCACCCCTGATTTGTGTCCATGCATTAGCTTTCCCATGAATTAAAAAAAATTCTCAGAAATCACTGTTAACTTGCCCATATTTTCAGAGAAGCTTCTAAGAATAATGTGTGTTTAACTAAAAACTTTAGTGTATAGCAATCCTCAAATCTCCTTTTTTGGATAGCAAGTGTAAGTCAAAATTGCCTTTAAAAATATTTTAAAATTAAAACACTACAGAAACACTTTAAGCAGAAATATATATATGTATATATGTATATATGTATATATGTATATATATATATACATATATACATATATATATATATTTATATAATGGAAGGCACAGAGAAGAGAGGGCACAGAGAAGAGAGAGAGAGAGAGAGAGAGAGAGAGAAAATCCCAAGCAGGCTTTACGCTGTGAGCACAGAGCCCAACGCAGGGCTCGAACTCACAAACTGTGAGATCATGACCTGAGCCTAAATCAAGAGTCTGACACTTAACCAAGCCATCCAGGTGCCCCTACACGCATATTATTTCTTTTTAAAAACATGACAGCTTATTATTTTTCATATGCAAAAAAATTGGAAAAGATAGAAAAGAGTAAATGAAAACATGAAACCCATTTGTAATTCTACTACTTGGATAGTAGTGGCAACCATGGGGTGGCTTAGGCGCTGCCCCTCTCCCAGAGCCACCCCAAGGAAACCTACGATCCCAATGTGAATTGGTGCTAGTCCTGCAAGGCAGCTTTAAGACCCACTTCTAGCTCCCTCTTCCCACCAGGCCACCAGCCCTAAGCCCTCCCTACAGAAAACATGTTGCTGTCATTGCCATTGACTACAGTGACCATATCACTGCCTTTTCTTCCAGTTTTTAACTACATTAGAATCCTATCCATTTACAGTTTTTTCCAGCAGTCACTTTTAAATCCCAGTGTAGGACACATGTGGAAAGCACTTCCCATTGCTCCAGATAGCATTGTATTTGGTTTTGTCCCCAGTAGCACTGTTTCCAAGACACTGACATAACATGTTGGGGGACTTTGTTTTGAACTCATTCGTAGAAGACACTTTCACTGTGCTTGTGGAAAAACTGAAACCTAGGGACAATGACTTGTTTTAGATCAAAATAAAACTCCCGCGTAGCTCAGCTTACCTACAGGTGTCTCAGTGCCCAATATCACTGGTCGAACTGCCTATTTTTGCTGAAATTTGTGTAAAGAAATAGAAGGGACATCCTAAATTCTTCCTTCCCTAGCCTGGGTATCAGCTGCTTAGTACCATTTAGATACATGTGCTTCAGCCCTGAGACAGATTGTTAAAAGCCATGTGCCATTGAAACTTTTTTCCTCCCTTTGGGGAAGGATCTTGGCCTTTCCCCAAACTAAGTCAGAATCCCACCTGGGCCATCTTGCTAGGTCTTGACATGGTTCACAATGTTCTCGTTCTCGATTCTCTTCCATGCATCTCATTTCACCATGTGCAAACACAGCCAGGCAGAGTTCTGACAGTGTGGGTCTGAGTGGGTGAGGCCATTCTCACAGAAGGAACCCAGCAGAAATAGGTTCCAGAGACCCACTCCACCAGCTCAGGTTTGGCCCATACCAGTGCCAAGACCACCAGGCAATCACCATAACCTGGAGAAACCTCCACAAGTGAGAGCAAAGAGGGGCTCTGCAGCTTAGAGTACAGCTGAGGACAGACTAGGTCAGTCTGTGGAGTAGGTTCCTCTAGCTGCTGCAACAAATTTCCATGAGCTTTGTGGCTTAGAACAACTTAAATCTGTTTTACAGTTCTGGAAGTCAGAAGTCCAAAATAGTGGGCGGAATGCTAGCTCCCCAAAAGTCCTCCCTAGAACCTATCAATGTTACCTTATATGATGAAAGAATGAATTTTACCTTCTTAAAAAATGTTTATTTATTTATCGAGGGAAGGGTAGAGAGAGAGGGAGAGAGGGAATCCCAAGCAGGCTCCATGCTGTCAGCACAGAGCCCCATGTGGGGCTCAATCCCATGAACCATGAGATCATGATCTGAGCCAAAATCAAGAGTTGGATGCTTAACTGACTGAGCCACTGAGATGCCCTGAAAGAATGAATATTACTTCCTATGAGGAAGGGTATGGTTTCGGATCTTGAGAGGAGGAGTTTATCCTGGATTTCCTGGGTGGGCCCTAAATGCAATCACATGTATCCTTGTAAGAGGAAGGCAGAAGTTTTGAGAGAGAAGAGGAGACAGGGTGACCAGAGGCAGAGATAGAGTGATGTGGTCACAAGCCAAGGAATGCCTGGAGCCACCAAAAACTAGAAGAGGCAAAAACAGATTTCCCCAAGAGCCTTTGGAGGGAGAACAACCTTGCTGACACCTTGATTTTGTACTTCTGGCCTCCAGAACAGTGAGAGAATTACCACAGTGTGGTAATTTGTTACAGCAGCCAGAGGAAATTACTATAGAGGGTTAAGATCATGGTGCTGACTTTTGGGATGAGCACTGGGTGTTGTATGGAATCCAATTTGACAATAAATTTCATATTTAAAAAAACTGAAAGAAAAAAAGATCATGGTGCTGACAAGGCTCTGTTCCTTCTGGAGGCTCTATGAGACAATTCATTTCCTTGCCTTTTCCAGCTTCTAGAACTGCCCGCCTGCACTCCTTGGCTTGGGGCCCTGCATCCCTCCAGCCTCAGCTGCCATCATCACATCTTCTCTCGACCCCACCCACTCGCCTCTTATAAAGACCCTTGTGATTACATTAGGCTCACCTATATTCCAAAATGATCTTCCCATCATAAAATCCTTAACTTAATTACATCTGCAAAGCCCTTTTGCCATTTAAGGTAACCTCTTCCCAGGTTCCAGGGATTAGGACATGGACACATTTGAGGGCCTACCACCATCTATATAATCCTAAAGGGTGTGAATAGGAACGGTGGGTCTGTTCACCACATCCCTATGTGTTCAAATTAGATGAACTTGTTCATGTAAGAAAGAAAATATCAAAGGAAGACTTTCTTGAACAGAGGCAGGAAACATGGAATGCATTGCCCCCACAGGTTCTTTTAGGCAGAAATTGTAGAAGGGCTGAGGTCAGCTGTGGTAAAAAGATGGGGGTATGGGTGTGAGCTAGGCAAAGTGAAGTTCTCCCTTTAAGCTTTCAAGGTGACAGTGTGTGTGTCGGCGGCGGGGAGTCTTCCACAGCACTCACCTTTGGTCCTTATCGGGCAGACTAAGCTAAACGGGTCTGTAGGGCATTTCATGCAGCCATCAGTCATAAAGCTGGTGCCTGTGGAGACACAGCATCCTGAAGATGAGCCAAAGGATGAGTCACAAGAAGTGTACATGGTACGGGGATTAGAGGTCATTGTAATGGGAGACCTACAGAGAATGTGAGAAAATGTATGAGAAATGTATGGGTCTATCGTAAAAGACGGAAGTGTTTCGTGCAGAGTGTTGGTCAGAAGGGAGAGTAAGGAGCTGAAGAGCCACCATTTGGAACAGGTTTCCATCTAGAAGCAAGAATTGAGGAGAGACCGGTCCAGTAATAGTTACTCTTGAAGGCAGGTGGAGTGACTTGAGGCAGTTTGAATCCTCATCTAGACCATCAGAAGCAGTTTCATTCTGCTTCTGCCTGTCTCTCTAGCTCTGAGAAATAATACTTTCTTCCTCAGAAGTAAATAAAACTTCCTACTTGGAAAAGGATGAGAAGACATTAATTATTAACGTTTATTTTCATATTTACGGATGAAAGGCATGCCAACTTCAAAGAAGTAGAGTTGGGAGTGGGGAAGATAATTAATTCACAGCATTACAGTGATCTACTAGAAAACACTTGTGACCATTTTGAAAGTTTTTCATGGCTGAACATAAAGTTGGAGAATTTTTCAAAGAAATTTGACAACCAGAGAAGAGTCTTAAGACAGCAATGTTTGTGTTCCTAACCACTCAAACTCATTTCTAGGACAAGGCATCAGAAGTGTCCTGCATGCTTGCAAGACACGACGAGGAGTTATGGCAAATGCCTCGGAACCTTGCCAAATAATTAACGACTTAATTCTGCTTTAGCTCCTCTTTTTATAACACAGAGGTCTGAGACTCCAATTAATGAATTGCACTTTAAAAAGCAGCAGCCTGCTGGATACTTGCTCTAGTTTAGAGCATAAGGTACAAGGTACGGGACGAAAAGAGCCCATCATCCTGGGGCATCTCTCTGTAGTCAATCCTGGCAGGGGGGCCACCTGGGGGCTGGGTTCTAAGGACTGAGGCCATTGTTACATAGTGTGTCTCTTGGCCGACTGGGCTGAGCAGCCACAGTGATGGGCGCCAGTGTCTTTCTTGGGCCCAGCATCCTGACTTGATGGAAAGGGAGGCTTCTCCTGGACAGTTCTTTAATACAAGGACTTGCAGTGTTTCAGCATTCTGGAATGGTGTGAGGTAATATCTGCCCTAGTCTCTAGCTCTTTTTTTTTTTTCATTTGCATACGTGATCTTCAAGAAATAACACTGTGTACATTTGGCTTCTTTTTAAATGTTGGCAAAAGAAACCAATTAGCTAAAGTGATCATTAATAGCTGTGACCCTCCATTGAAATATTTTTCAGCATCCATATAGGAAGTCAGCGTATTTCTTTGTATTTGTTTCTGAAGTTGCTTTACCCCATCACAACATTCTAGAATCCAACCAGAAAGGAGACTGAAGCTTTTTGGAAATGAGGGGAGCCTGCAGTATAAGATTCATGCTTTCCCATGACTCAGCTTAATGCTGGTCAGGCCACTGACTGGTTCACAGTGACAGCAGCATTTCTGCCCCAGAGCTGGTAAATGGGAAAATCTTGCACATATTCCCTAGAGCAGGGTGGTCTCTAGTGTTGTCCTGCCACAGACTCGTGAGGAAAGCCTGTGAAAAATGCAGACTTCTGAGATCCAGACCATATTTGTCTCTCTCAGGGCACAGGCTCAGGATTCTGCATTAATAATGGAGCACCAGTCAGATGATTCTTGTGCACGGTAAAATTGGAGAACCTCTGCTCTGGAGAGTTTTCCTTCTTGAGGTATTGGGGTGGGGGGAACGTTGGTTTGCAGGGCTTCATTCAAAGCCAAATGTGACCCTGGCTACGCCTTAGCAGAAGAATAACCCTGCTCTTCTTTTTGTATCCCCTTGAATCTAGAGAAGAGTTGTGGCCTAGCTCGGCACCTTATGTACTGTGAAATCCCAGGTTTATTATTCATTCTTCCTGTGAGCCAGGCAGACAGCTTCACCTCCTTAACTGTTTTTATAAACAGCTCTATAATTACAGCATCCTTATCTCCCAAATTGACACAGAAGTGAAGCCTTGAGATGCAACTCTCTTTGTCTTTTTCATTATTTGATGGCATTCTAAAGCTTTTCTTGACACCCTTAGAAGAAAAGTCTACATGGAGTTTCTTTTTTTTTTTTTTAAGTTTGTTTATTTTGAGAGAGAGAGTGCACTCAGAGGAGGGGCAGAGAGATAGGAGAGAGATTTCCAAGCAAGCGCCACACTGTCAGTGCAGAGCCTGATGCAGGGCTTGATCTCACGAAGCATGAGATCATGATCTGAGCTGAAATCAAGAGTCAGACGCTTAACTGACTGAGTCACCCAGGCTAGAAATGCTATGTGGAATTTCTGATGACTGTTTTGCAGACCATCAAGAAACATCCACTAAGCTCCAGAGGCCCTGAGCAGCCTTTGTTTTGTTGTGGTCAAGGAAAGAAATGACTTTTCTCTGCTGTGAGCTGGGCCCTATGCAGGATGCTTTCCATACTTTGCCTCAGTTAATGAGAAAAGTGATACAGGGTTCGCATAATTCAAGGGAAAGGACAATAGTGTCATGAATGGAATGAGAGACAGGCTTGAATTCTGTTCTGAGCTTCAATTTTGACTCAACATGATAGGAGTCCCCCAGTGCTTCTGTTTATCCTTCTATAAAATGAGGTTATTACCAGTTTCCATTGCTTAATCATGAGGTTAGCATTGGGAATACTTTGAACTTCTCAAATGAAAGACAATATAAAATTACAAAGTGAAGAGTTGGTGGGGAGAGGATGCTAGAAGGCTAAGAATGAGATGACTAAGTGAGAGAACAACATAAGGGTGTCAGGGCTTTCCTTTTTTTTTTTTTTTCCTTTTTATATTATTTTATTTTTTATTTTTATTTTTTTATTAAAAAATTTTTTTAACGTTTATTATTGAGACACAGAGAAACAGAGCATGAACAGGGGAGGGGCAGAGAGGGGGAGACACAGAATCTGAAGCAGGCTCCAGGCTCTGAGCTGTCAGCACAGAGCCCGACGTGGGTCTCGAACTCACAAACCACAAGATCATGACCTAAGCCAAAGTTGGATGCCCAACCCACTGAGCTACCATGCAGCCCCCCTTTTTTTTCCTTTTTAAAATGTTTTTACTTATTTTTTTGAGAGAGATAGAGTGAGTGGGGGAGGGGCAGAGAGAAAGAGGGGATAGAGAATCTCAAGCAGGTTCCACATTGTCAGCACAGAGCCCAATGAGGGGCTCAAACTCATGAACCATGAGATCATGACCTGAGCTGAAACCAAGAGTCAGACACTTAACCTACTGAGCCCCCCAGGCACCCCACGTGTCAGGACTTTCTACTCCATTATCATGGGGACTTTCTGGCCTCCAGTTACCTTCCTTGCCTTATGAAGGATGAGGGGAATACACCCTCATAGAAGGAAAGGCAGTCTAGTGTAGTGGTGAAGAGCAAAGACTTTGGGAGACATCAGCCTATTGAATCAGAATCTCAAGGTAGGGGATGGGACAGCTGCAATTTTAAAAAATTCCCAGGGTGATTCTGATGCACACCAAAGTCTGAGGAACAGCATGTCTTCACCAGACCACTGGTGGTCCCCAAAGAGATTGTGTACTTCCACACCTCTCTTACATGCTCAGGCTGTCCACACTCCCTGAACCACCTTTCATACATCACAAGCATTATCTCTTGGCTTTGCTTTTTACTAAATGAACTCCAGCTCCTCCTTCAAGGCCCAGATCACAAATCACCTTTTGCTCAAAACTTTCCCTAACCTTTTCAGAGAAATTAACTATTCCTAAATACAAAAGAATATGTAATCATCAAGGAGAATGTGGTGAATCTCTATATACTGCATAGAAAAGTAACTACGATATTTTTAGAGGAAAAAAGTCACAAGGTTTTATTGTTTTTCTTTAAACAATGGAATAAATATGTGTATATGTTTTGAATACATATATTAAAAGGTCTGAAGAATATATGTACCTGATAGCAGTAAACTTTACTTTTTAATTTTATACCCATCTGTGTTATTTGAATACTGCTTTTGTAATTTTTCAAACTTAATAACAATTAAAGTAGTCACTAAGAGAGGAATTGCTCCAATAATTACCAGGGAGGAATTGATTGATGTTATAGCTCTCGTATATGATGTTGTCATTGGTATGTCTGTCTCCACAGTTCATCTATGAGCTCCTTGATAGCAGGGGACTCATCCTGTTCATCTGCCTATCACCAGTGCCCAGCGCTGTCCTTGACACTCAGTGGGTGCACAGTGCATAGTTACCAGATTTAAGAGATCTAAAACAGAGTCTGGGGAGGCTTAGTTAATCAACCCAGGGACAATCAGGTCTGCCGCTGAGGCTCAGCCTACCCATCAGTTGGCATGTCTAGTCCTAGAAGAAGGACAGTAGCAAAAAGAAAGTGATAGTGGTGGCTGGACCAATACTGCCTACAGCCTTGATCACTATAAACATAAAGAGCTTGACAGTGGTGGTAGGGAGAAGAAGACTTTGGAGATTGTAATTGACTACAAAAGGTCTGTGGGTCACTGCCATTCGCTTTATTAAAAGTCACTGCTCCATAGTTATGATCCATGTCTGCTTGCTTGAAAGTAACTCCTACTGTTTTTGAAAACAGAATAAAACTCCTCATTCACTTTGTAGAACCCTACAGAAGTAAAATAAATGGGTTAATTTTTACACATTGTCCATAGTATCTCCTTTCTATCCCTAATCCCTCCAGAATCCTGCAATCAGGATTACCTAAACAATCTCTCTGAGAGGCCCTGGCAACCTCTAGGCATCTACTCCCTGTCTTACATATCTGGATCAGACTCTCAAACTCTAAATTAGGCCAAATGTAAACAGGTAACAACTCTCTGTATTTTCTCCAATCCTCTAAAATTAGTGGCATTCCTCCCCTCCTTCCCTCATTGAAACTACTCACTCTCATAAATCATGTTCGACCTTAACCTTGGCCTTCTTAGGCCACACATGTGAGAATTGGTTCCCTGTCCTTCGCTACCACCACCCCACACACACTCTTCCTTTGTGCCAACTTCCAATGAGAAACTGGATATGTATAAATATTGAATCTCATGATTTGGGGAAATCATAAACCTATTCCTCCTATAATTAAGGGAGAAGAATAACGGAGATATGTTTGTATTTATTATGTTTACATCTAAAAGCTATATAAATTTCCTTTTTAACCAAAAATGTGATTTTAAAGTCATAAGGGAAGCAGGACACTCATTCTCACCAAGTAATGTTGTCAGATAATTTTTTAAATTTTTTAAATTAAAAAAAATTGTAATGTTTATTTATTTTTGAGAGAGAGAGAGAGAGACAGCCTGTGAGTGGGCGAGGGGCAGAAAGAGAGGGAGACACAGAATCCCCAGCAGGCTCCAGGCTCTGAGCTGTCAGTACAGAACCCGATAATGGTGCTGAAACCCACAAACTACCATATCATGACCTGCCAAATTCAGATGCTTAGCCACCCAGGCACCCCCAGATATTTTGTTTTTTACATACTGACCTATTCTATGAGTTGGAGATGGGTTATTTAAGGGGAAGAGAAGACAGGTCATTCAACAAACATCAAGCGCCTACTTTGGACCATGCTTTGGAATTAAAAATACAAATATGAGACACTGCCTCTGCCCCTAAGTTCATGTTAATACATTCTGCTATAATTACTTGGTGCATGTGGGTATGACTTCCTGTCTAGTGAAATGGCCAAGTTAGGGACCAGCTGCTGAGCCCTCTGCTCCCTTCTCAGCCTTACCAACTCTGTTTGCTGGATTCAGGAGATAGAGCAGTTCTGGCACTTTATCCTACTGCTCTAGGCCCAGCTTGGTCCTGGCCACTGGTCAGGCCCAAACGTTAATGTCTGGGAGGAAAGCCAGGACTGTAATGGACAAATTGAGAATCATGCTCTCCTGGGTAGAGGGTGGGCCTCTCCCACAAGACACAGACTTATTGGGAATATTGACTTTAAGAATGCTCCCAGGATACCCCCAGGATTTGGCTGGAGCCCTAAACTTTGTGAATGGGAGCTGTCCAACATTTCAGCATACTTTTGCATCTGCATACTTTGAAAAATATATAATAATCCGTCAGTTTGACTGTTTTATTGTGTGCCATGTTCTAAGAGAATTTACACAGTTCAGGACCTAGCATCTCAGGTCTTTAGTTTTGTTTAAGATTTTATTTTTAAGTAATCTCTACACCCAACATGAGGCTCAAACTTAAAACCCTAAGATCAAAAGTCTCACACTCTACCAACTGAGCCAGCCAGGCACCCCTCTCAGGTCTTTAGATCTGATACCTTAATGTTCAGTTCTCCTTAAAGTCACTGAGACCTGAAAAAAACCTGACTTATTATTTGTTTAGGCACACTGGTACCAGAAAGCAAATTTAATATAGAAAAGGATGTACTTCTTTCCTATGTCATGGTAACTTGACAATCAGAAAGGTAATCAGAGCTTGCTTTGCTCTGTCCTAGTGACCAGAATACCAATGTCAACTAAACAGAGTGCCACTTCATTGGACAGTGTTAAAATCGTACTAACATAGTTTTACTTTCCAGCTATCATTTTTTCTAGATTCCATAATAACCAACCCTGATGTTTATAATTGCCTTTACAACCAGATTCTACAGCATGCTGTATGACAGTTTTTACAATTTTATATTTTATTCTGCATTGATAAAAGTACTGCCTGGTGACATCTAGGGAAACATAGGGAGAGATATTAATCTTTTTACAGTATCTCCAAGTCACATTATTCCTCTTGAAAGGGATTCTGTCTACAGCATGTAAATACTTGTTAGCAAGGATCAGCAGCCATTTTCTGCAAGGGCCAAATAGTATTTTACATTTTGCAAGCCATACAGTCTCAGTCAAAATTACTCAACTCTGACATTGTAATATGAAAGCAGTCTTAGATAATAATAGGTGAATGATTATGGCCATATCCCAGTAAAACTTTACTTACAAAGAAAGAGGGGGCTCTAACTCATAATTGCTGACCTCTGCTTATTAGTCATAATCAGAGAAGGGATCTTTCTTGTCCTTTCTTGACTTTGCTTCGGTCCTCTTTTATCATAAATATTAATATGATGGTTAAGTCTTCAAAAGTGGTTTTCACTCTCCCCTAAAAGAACAGGAATCCTTTGAGAAATGGCTTCTTTTAAGATGGAGGCAAGGAGGGGCGCCTGGGTGGCTCAGTCAGTTGAGCGGCCGACTCTTGGCTTCGGCTCAGGTCATGATCTCGCGGTCCGTGAGTTCGAGCCCCGCGTCGGGCTCTGGGCTGACAGCTCAGAGCCTGGAGCCTGTTTCGGATTCTGTGTCTCCCTCTCTCTGACCCTCCCCTGTTCATGCTCTGTCTCTCCCTGTCTCAAAAATAAATAAAACATTAAAAAATTAAAAAAAAAAAAAGATGGAGGCAAGGAAAGTACAAGTTGAGCCTGGAACATCTTGTTCCACCAGAAAGTAAGGAACTTTTCCAAGAATGATGGGAATGTGTCAAAAGGACATGGGAAGGGGCTCCAATGGCCAATACCAGGACAATTTGAGCATAAAAACAAATGATAGTAACATATTATAACCCGTAAAATAATCTATGAGTTTATACTGATTTAAAGAGGTAAGTAAAAAAATAAAATAAAATAATAATAATAATAATAATGGGATAGGAAGGGAAAGCTCTTCCTTTTTAAAAAAAAATTTTTTAAGTGTTTATTTATTTTTGAGAGAGAGGGAGACAGAAAAAGTGTGAGCAGGGGAGGAGCAGAGAGAGGGAAACACAGAACCCGAAGCAGGCTCTGAGCTGTCAGCACAGAGCCCCACGCAGGGCTCAAACTTACAAACTGTGAGATCATGACCCAAGCTGAAATCAGATGCTAAACCAACTGAGCCACCCAGGCACCCCAGGAAAGCTCTTCCTTAATGATAGGGTTAGGAGGAAAAAGTGTTTCTCAAATGTGGGAGAGCAATCAGAACCACTTGGGGAGCTTTTCCACATACCTGAGCCTTTTTTTAGAGGGCTGTGTGTGTGTGTGTGTGTGTGTGTGTGTGTATGTGTGTATGTGTGTTTAGAAAAGCTCTCCTTGATAACTTCTCAGCCTTCTCTGTTTAGGGACAACTGATATGTGGGCTTAGCCCACAATTCTTCTTCCATTGAAGACAATGAAAAGACAGCAAATGGGAGTGTTGTCTCTTGAGACTGCTTGGCCCAATCATGCCTGCTTCTTACCTCTATTCCTTCTGTTATCCTTGTCAGTGTATTTGGTCCTCTTGGAACCTGGTGGGTCCAAATGGAGGAGCTCCTGCCTCTAGGGTCCTTGGGCAGCCATAGGAAACAGACAGGTACTTCCTTGGGGCGCTTGGGTAGCTCAGCTTGTTAAGTGTCCGACTTTGGCTCAGGTCATGATCTCACAGTTTGTGAGTTCAAGCCCCACGTTGGGCTCTGTGCTGACAGCTCAGAGCCTGGAGCCTGCTTCGAATTCTGTGTCTCCCTCTCTCTCTGCCCCACCCCAACTTGCACTCTGTCTCTCAAAAATGAATAAATGTTAAATAAACAAATAAATAAATAATAAATAAATAATGAATAAATAAATAAATAAATGACAAGCATTTCCTTAACTAGCAGAGACTGCCTCTTCCAATGTTTCCTTTTTAAGCTGTTAAAAGGAATAGCAAAATACCTGGAGGAAAAGTAGCTAATGAAGAATTAATTCTTTCCTAGGGAAGTTTTAGGAGATAAAAGACAATCCTGTTAACAGACAAATTAAAGTCAAGTCACAAAGTGAACATTTAAAATATTTTTCTTCTATTTTGAACAAGTGTAGATATGTGAGACCAAAGATATTTAATACATGTTATATGATCCGTGACTTCAAGGGGTGTATCTGTTTAGGAATATGTTGGGAAAAAATTAAATGAAAACATAAAGGATTGGTAACTTAAATATTTTGTGGCAAGCTACATATGTACTTAATCACCAAATGAACTATGTAAACTCATAAAATTTATTAAATATGGAGGAGTAAGAGATTGCCAATAGCTAGAGAGGGCAGACAGGACAGAGTAATAGAATCCGCATCTGTTGAAGGGACCTTAAGAGGACACCTAAAAATAAAAGCTCACCTAGTTCGGCTCAGCCTTCCACCTGGTTCTTGACCCTACTAGAACATCCCACATGGTGTCATCCAGCTTAAAAACCGGCCATGATAGGACCTCACCCCTTCCTGGGATAGGCTTGTTGCATTTAACTAGCCCTGCTGGGAAAGTTTTTCTTCAGTGGGTCAAAATCTGTCTTTCTATACCTTTAAACCTTGATCAGTTTTACCCTTTGTGACCACAGAGAAGAAATCTAATCTTTACTCTTCCCCTCATAGCCCTTCAAGTAATTAAAGACAGTTCTCTGGTCACCCCAAGTTTTTCTTCCATCTCTAAGCTAAACCCTCAGTTTCTCCAGCAGATCCTCACAAAACCTAATATGAGTATATTTGCTACATTCACCATCACAGTCACTTTGTTATTCTAAAAATAGGCTGCCCATGAACTGGTATTCCATGAATTCAGTATTCCAGGGGAGAAGGGGGAACATTATCCTAGAAAGATCTTATAATCACTTATCTGGCTTCAAACCAGTTCTAACCAGCTGTTACTTTGGGCAAGTTACTTAAACTCTCTGAGCCCCAGTTCTGTTCTGCTGAGAACATACCACGTGCTGGGCACCATACTAGACATTAGGGATGCAAGGACTTAATGCCAGCCCTCAAGAAGCTCATAGTGAAGTGGAAGAAATAATTATGGCAAGTACTGTCTGCATTAGACGTATGCCCACACAGTATTACCGAAATACCTAGAAGGCCAGCCTAACCCAGCCCAGTAGAAAGAAGTAGGAATCAGGGCCAACTTTCCAGGTGAGTTGACACTTGACATGAATCTTGAGATTAGGTGGGCATTTACCAGGTGAAGATCAATGGCAAGGAAGAAAAGCATGAACAAAAGGCTCCCAAGTTTGTCTCAGTTGGTACGGTGTCTTACAGCTGGAACATGGCGTAGTGAGAAGGGCGAGAGGTGATGGGAGGCGAAGCTGGAAAGGCAGGCAGGTGCCAGTCGCAGGGAGTTCAGTGAGGCGCAATGAGAAGACGCTGGGAAGACATTGAGTCAGGGGTTACTTTAACGGTGGTCTGCAAAGAAGTAGACATGAAGCCTGTAAAATGGAGCTGACGATGCCTTCAGCCCGTTAGTACCTCCCCACGTTGTAAGGAGCAGATGAGATAAATAAAACGCACAGGGGGTCAGGCGCATGCCAAGGGCTCAGTCAGTGCGGTCCCTTCCCCAGCTTCTGTCAGTTCCATCACAAAGACAACTCCCGTCAAGCCCGTATCCGTTTAAAAGGCTTCTGTATTTTTGCACACTCTGTTGCAAACCCTTATGTCATCGGCCTAATCTCTTCCTTCCATTTGGTTTTTCAGGTCCAAGTTCAGAACCTCATCTGAATCTCTTTTGAGTGGTTTAGCCTCTTGCCATAGCCTGTCACAGCAGTTTGGGATCCTGACACTGTCAGCCAGTGCTCCTGGGAATGGTGGGGGGTAGAAGCATCACCTTAAAAGGAGTAGGGCATTCAGGAACAAGTAAGGGCAGGGTGGGAGTCAATATCAGGACCGGAAGAAGGAGAACAACAGTCTGAAGCTGAGGGTTTAAAGGGTGGAGAAGTCAAAGAAAAGAATGCGGGGGGAGGGGTTGGGTGGTATGGAGTGAAATTGTGCACACCAGGCCAAGACCTTTGGTCTTTATCCTATAGATAGACATAAAAGGCCACCGGAGCTTTGCAGGGGTTTGATGAAAGCAGTGTTTTGGGGAAGTTTGTCTTGCAGTGAGGGGCCACAAAGTTGAAAGGAGACTAGAGGAGGAATACTGTTGGTCACAGAATGACAACAATCTGGACAAGGATGAAGTCAGTGAGAATGGTTGGGACGAGCTGGGTGAGAAAAAGCAATGATTTAACAACTTGGCCAAAGCAGGAGGGATAAGATTGGTTCCCACGACATGCACTTTCAATGCAGCATTTCACGGATCCTCACAGACTTTTTAAAAACATTTCAGTGGTGGGGCACCTGGTTGGCTCAGTCATGTAAGCGTCCAATTCTTGATTTCAGCTCAGGTCGTGATCTCACAGTTTGTGGGATCAAGCCCTGCATCAGGCTCTGCACTGATAGCGTGGAGCCTGCTTGGGATTCTCTCTCTCCCCCTTTCTCTCTGCCCCTGCCCTGCTCACTTGCTCTGTCTCAAAACAAATAAACTTAAAACAGAATAAAGTGTCTCAGTGGATAATACAGATTTAAAATATAATTTAGTTCTAATATTTTGCCATTAAAAAAACACTTTTTCTAAATTACCATTATCAATGTTCCCATTCCCCAGTATTTTTAAACTGCAGTTTGGAAGAAAAAAATCATTTTCCAACTTACTAATCTTTCTGCCAGTTCTCAGTTATTGGCTCATAAAAATAAAGATTCCATAAGACCTTAATTTTTAAGATGCAAATAACACATCTCCACTCATTTTGTGGATGGCTGATTTTACACATAAATGAGTGTCTCTGTGTCATATTGTGCTTTATCCAGATAACAAAACAATAGAAGTGTAGTTCGCAGTATCGGGCAAACAAACATTCGCCAGGAGTGTACTTTGAGTCAGGTGTTATGAAAGGTTGTCGGGAGTATAAAGGCATGGTCACTGCTCACGGACCACACTGGTGAACAAAGACGAGAGGCCCATGAACGGATAAGTACAGTGCAAGGTCACGTGAAATGTGATTAAAGTACAGATACAGGGCTGCGGAGGCCCCACATGTCCTTGTTATGCCGTGGCCAGAGGAGGCAGGAGGAAGAATGAAAAAGGAAAGACGGAAGAAGATTAAGAAGAGTGAAAGATTTTTAAACAGGGAGAGAAAAGAAGGAAGAACAAAGTATAAAGTACAAAGAAAAATACCTTGCCCTTTGTGACACTTTGTAACGTATAAAGTCCTTTCAGATAGGTTATCTCATTTGATTCTGCCAAGAAGCTTATGAGAAAGCAAAAAATGTGAGACAGAGGGGAGGCGATGGGAAGGGAGGCCCACAGTGAAGAGGAGAGAGGAGCTAGGGAGAGCTCGGAGGCCCTCACGGCCTCTTCTGGCCATCCCGGAGGATAGCAGCCTGCTGCTGGGACCAGGTCTCGGCCGCCCGGTGACAAGCTGGTGCGGACCTCTTATCACCAGACAGACTAGCAAGGAAGGGCTCGAACCACCACTTCAAAGAAGTCGGAACCACCCGGACAAAAAGCAAGAGAAGCCTTTAAGTGGTTATTTTGGCAGCTATTATCAGTGACTTCTTGCTGGCTGACTGACCACAAGCTTCCTTCCATACTTCTCTGCCCTGTTTTTTAAAAATATGTTTATTGAATTTTTTTCTTGTCACAAAACTTACACGTGTTCAATGTAAAAAATTTAGAAAATCCAGGTAAACCTGAAGAAGAAAATAAAAATCCCCTATAACCCTGCCATCAGATAGAACCACAATTATTATTTTAGAACATATCTTCACATTATTCTTCTGTGCCTATTGGAATATTTCTGCTCTGTAATACCTTCCTTCGCTTCATATATTGTAAACGTCTTTCCACGTCTTTATCAGTCGGGATTGTGTTTTGATACAAATAACAATAAACTCTAAGGACAACTAGCAGTGTTAGTTAATAGCAAACCCCAATCTAAACTAAGCATGGCTTCAACAAATAATAGGGGCATTTTTCTCACGCGGCAGGAGTCTGAAAGTAGGAGGTACGAGCCGGTACCACAGCTCACGACACCGTGAAGGACGTTACAGCCCCTTAGCCAGTTGGGTGTTAACCTCATGTCTCAGATGGCTCTTCGCTATAAGAGAAGCTGTGAAAAAAGTATTTCGTCTTTCTGACCCCTCTAGCGGAGACAGGCAAGGGAGAAGGGTGCTGGGAATGGGCGCTGAGCCAGCGCTGTCTTAAGCAGCTGCAGTTTAGATGTACCATGATTTATTTAACTGTTCGTTATCGTTCATCGTTTTAGTTGTTCCCGGTTTTTCATTATTATAGATATGCTTACGTCTAAAGTTTTACACATACTCACAATTACTGCTCTAGTACAAAATTCCTAGAAATAGAAATAAGGTCAGAGAATATAGAAAATGTAAAGGCTTTTAATGTCTTTTTTTTTTTTTTAACCAAATTGCCATCCAGAAGGACTGTGCTAAGTTACACTCTGACCAACCACGTTTAAAAGGGCACATTTCCCTGGACTCTCAATAAAAGGTTTTTGTTTGTTGGTTTGTTCATCAGTAAGCTATTATCCTATGACCATTTAACAGATTTAACTTTGAGCTAGCGTGGACCAGATTCTAAAGTGCTCAGCAGCCTCTGGGAACCCAGAGCAGGGATGCTGAGAGCTTCAACCAGCCCCCACCCTTCTCCAGTGCTGCCTGGAGGTAGGGGTTTGCAGGGTGGCCTGTGCTCCCAGGCACAGGTGTGGGTCCTCATCTTGGCAGGCACCGCAGAGGACTCGTGAGGTCCCTGGTGAGCATAGACCTCACTCATCTGTCCTTTTTTTGGGAAGTTCTTTCTGCCACCATGAAGCCATCGTCTGTTGCCATGTTAGTCTTAACTCAGGGCTAGCCTGGCTTATTTGGAATTGAGGTGCACCCGGTATCTGGCCTCTTTCGAAACAGCCCTCCCTGTATCTTCACACATCACTCTTCCCTGAGGTACCTCAAGTAGGGTAGCCTCACAGGCCTACCTCATGATCTGTAACAGAGAGAGGGCTAAGAAAACAGTATCAGGAGATTTGGGGGGTGTTTTAATCATATTAAGCCGCTTTCGTGACACGCTGCAGGTTCCCGGGGAGGTGGTCAAAAGAGTAAATCATCCCTAGACGTCACTACCCTTTGAGATAGTTATTAACTAGTCAGGAGTTGGCCACTGTGTACAGTCCTACTCATTAAACGAGGAGCCATCCATGGATGAGAGAAGAATTCCTCTGGCCCAGTCATCTTTATGTACATAGTAGGTACATAGTATCAAATATTCATGAGTGTAGACATATATTCACGTGTGAACAAATTAGGGAATGATGAATCCAAGCAACACTCGTGCTCGGTGCAGGAACACAGGCCAGATCTCAGCACCACACCGTGACCCTCTAAAATAAGAAAAGGAAAATTCCAGAATTCTGGTTCCAGGAAGGAAATGATAAGGATCCTATTTTGGTGGTCGCTTTAGGACCTCACCCTGACCTCCGGAGAAGTGACGCGTAAGACGTGAGAAGCGCTATCTTAAGGAAACGGAGTTCCGCGTGAGCTCTCCTTATGGGGCATGGTTTGGAGCTACTGTCGGTTATTACCACCACAAGGGAAGAGAAAGGAAGAGAAACTAAAATTTATGAAGCCCCTATTCCAAATCCAGCTAAAGCAGGATTGTGATGCCCTGGCCAGTCACTGCTGTTAAATGCCCACCTCGGGGCCTTTACCCAGATCCCTCACTTTTCCAGACTCTGGAATGCGACTTCGTAAGACATCCACAAAATAGATCCACTCACAACTTACTGTATTTAACTGTATTACTTAGAGTCTCCAACCGCCTCTCCCTACCGAATTACATTGTTACTGGTTCTATGTCAAAGACTTAAAAATTCTCCGTCAGAATTGCTTTACCAGCCTCTCACCAATAACTGTAACGATAGAGCTGGATTGGTTAGGTCCTGTGCGAGTGCCCCACTCAGGTTAGCTTTAACCTTCATGACGGTCCAGCAGCATAGCTACTTAGAAATCATTAGTAAAGTTGAACACGTTTCATATTTCATGTTTGTTAGCCATTTGTACTCCTTCCATGAATGGTCTGTTCACAGCATCTGTGTTTTGGGTGCCCATGAGCCATACACATAGTGAGTGATGTCCGGAAGGCATTTCTATTTCATGATAAGAAACTGAGGCCTCGAGAGGCCACCTTTGCCCAGAGCCCAGATCATGAGAGGCGGGGCTGGAGCTGGGTCCTTTGGAGTCTTTTTGTGTGTGTACCATGCTGTCTGTTCACACAGCTAAACATGCCAATATATTTCTTAGGAAATACACTGTAAGGCTCCCTATTTTTGGAGATGCAGTTAAAGTTTGCTTTCTTAATTCTCTATTTCTCCTACTTTCAGCAGAATCTTGGGAAACCCTAAGTCATTTTCCCTTTCTTAACCCCTTTCCCCCATGTACTAGGCAAAAATATGAAGGGGGTGCGTATCTAGGGTAATGTCTAGCTTGATCTTGGTTCCCTGGTCATGTGCGTTTTCTCCATTGCTACCAAACGTCCACTTTTTTCAAACCAAAATGCATTTTAGCATAGCTGCAGTATAGCAACAGTATTTTCTTTCATTTTATGATTACCTTAAGTGAATCTTCAAAACCTTCATATAGGGACATTTCTAGTATCTCATGTTCAGAATAAATTACATGGAGTATCAGGGATTTAGTTTTTTAAAAAAAAGTAACTTCCATTTAGTAATAAATAAATAAATAAACAAACAAACCAACAAATAAATAAATAAATCTGGGGTCAGTACAAATCCATCCCAGAACCCTAGATAGATCTTCAGTAAAGGTGTGAATAGTGAGAATTTACTATCAGAATATCCAGATGTTTCTTAGACCACATCAATGACCTGTGGGTTCCCCAAACTCTACAGCCCAGACAGTTCACAAAAGAATACATTTATATGAGTAATAAATGTGGAAATAATATTCTCCCTCACTAGTAATCAAAGAAATGTTTTTTAAAAGAACAACAACAAAAAGTTGGTTTTTATTAAATCAACACATTTTCTTTTTTTTTTTTAATTTTTTTTTAACGTTTATTTATTTTTGAGACAGAGAGAGACAGAGCATGAATGGGGGAGGGGCAGAGAGAGAGGGAGACACAGAATCGGAAACAGGCTCCAGGCTCTGAGCCATCAGCCCAGAGCCCGACGTGGGGCTCGAACTCACGGACCGACCTGAGCCGAAGTCGGCCGCCCAACCGACTGAGCCACCCAGGTGCCCCAAATCAACACATTTTCTAAAATAATAACATTCCGTGTTGGTGAGAGTGTAGTGAAATAAGCACTCTTTCCTTCTGGAAGGAAAATAAAAGGTACAGTCTTTTTAGAAAACTGTTAAGCCTTAAAACATGCCATGCCTGTTGACATAGTAATTCCCTCCCCACAGGTAGTAGTATATTTAGACAAAAATTGAATGTTCATAGATGTTACATCTAGCACTATCTAAATACCAAAAATGTCTAACTACCGGAGACTGATTTAATAAAGCATGGAAGGGGCGCCTGGGTGGTTCAGTGCACCCCATTCTTGATTTCAGCTCAGGTCACAATCTCATGTTTCATGGATTCTAGCCCCACGTCAGGCTCTGGGCTGGTGGCACAGAGACTGCTTGGGATCCTCTCTCTCTCTCTCTCTCTCTCTCTCTCAAACAAACTTTAAAAAATCTTATAATAAAGCATGGAATATTGTGCTCCATTAAATATGATGTTTCCTAATACCCCTACCTATTCTTCCCAGTGTTCATGTATGATATTAAGTGAGCCCCTGGTCTCCACCCCACCCTTAAACCTGCTCCTGCTGTAGTTTCCTCCATCCTTCCAGGGCTGGGGCCAGAAACTGTGGGGTCACCTTTGACCTCTCTCTTTCACATCCCCCAGCTGGCCTGCTGCATTCTGTCTGTTCCACCTTCAGTAGGATTTGCCCTACTTTCCAGGCCTCTTGTAAAGCATGAACTGAGAAGGCTTGAGGAGAAAAGAAAGCAACCCTGATTCCCCCTTGAGTGGCTAAGGTTTTGATTCTTAAATCGAGGCCAGGTTTTTCTCCTTCTTGAATTATCTAACGATCTCTTTTTCCTAGAGCAGAAGCCGATGGGCCAAAATCCCCTCATTGAGAACATGACATCTAAAGTAGGATAGCAGGATTCAAAGCATTACTGCAATGAATAGAAAAATATGTGAGGAGAAAGTAATAGGATTTCACTGGTGGTAAGCCTACTTACTGAGAAATGTTGTGTGTTTTCAGTGAGCTACAAATATTGTATACCATGAAGGACCATCCAATTTAAAGGAGACCCTAAAACGAAGTGTGCAGAAGCCTCCAATAACTTAGCTGCTGGGCTGTTGCCCTTAGGACAGGTGAGTAGACTCTGCCACAGGGGAAGAGACGCTGCAGTAGATTGTTGATGTCTGATGGTTCCCACGAAGTTGAGTCATAAACACCAAAAGTTTGTCCGGATCTCACATGTACAAATAGGTAGAAAGGTTTTTGATAACTACGTAAGCCCAGAGTGGGAAGATGTTGAAGGGCTAATTTAATTTGCAAAAGGCCTCTTCATGTTTAGATTCCTAAGGAAGAGGTTTGCAGACTGAGGGCTTGGTTAAGTTATAAGTGTGATGATTTAGAAAAGTTGGAAAGTTGGGAACGGCCTGGAGTCCGTCAAAAGTATAGGATTTACCTCCTGGGGATAAATCATGTCCTGGGTAATAACCTTTACTTTGACCAAATTGTAACTTCTCTTTGGAACGCTGTGCCCTTTCTGAGAGAAAACAGCAGATGGCTGTAATCAGTCTTAGAGTTTACTTGTCTTTAGAACACAATGTAACATCATCCAGGAAGAATCATGCAGAAATTTAAGGTCTTTAAGGTTGTGGCTGGGGACTTGTGAGAAGTAGGTGAGAGGCCTCAGGAAATCTTTAGGGCATTTAACAGTCCAGGTAGATTGGTGAGTTTCCCAGAAGAAGGCAAACAAATGTTGACCCTTTCGACCTAACAGAACACTAAAGAAAGCAAAACATGTATCTGTAACTGTAAAATATGCACCCTCTGGAGGCACTGGAGTTAAGAGTATTTGGTTCTGGTCAGGAGATGACTATTCTATTTATGGCCCCAAGGTCCTGAGTAAATCTATATCCCCACCCACTGGTTTTTTTGACTGAAGGGTAGGGGTGTTATAAGGACTGTTCAGAGTATGATGAGTCCTTTCTCTGTTATGTTTTTGACTACTTTAGTCCTTCTTTAGCTTTAAGAGGGTATTGTGTAGGTTTGGGTAGAAATTCAGACAGGCTGTTCTGAACCTCAGTGGATTCAGCCCCAGTAACCCTGCAAACAATTGAATGTTTGAAACTTTGTCCCCTTTTTGTGCTAAAGCACTTCTCAATTTTGTTCATATTGAAGGTTCCCCAAATTGATCACTATAATTTTAAAGTATCCTTGATAAAATTGGGCCATCTAGAAAGATAAGTTCACAAATTTGAGTTACAGAGTAAATGTATATAAGAAGCAAGAACCTGGCCTACAGGGGTCCAGTCTTTAGATCGAGCAAACCCATAGTTTTGAGAATAGTCAGTCCAAAGAGTTGCTTGTGTACCTGTGTCCCCAAACCTAATGCCTGGGCCTTCCAGCTACAAACCCCAACCAGCTTTGTGGTTCCAGAGGACAAAAAAACATGGCGAGATCTCTCCCAGAGCCACACTTTCATGGACAAAGCAAGAGAAGACTGAGGAAAGTTCTCATAGGGTTTTTAGTAATCACCCCAAACTGGAAACACTCAGATATCCTTCAGTGGGTGAATGGATAAGATGTGGCATATCCATACTTGTACCATTGTTTGGAATACTACTCAGCAACAAAAAGGGCTATTAATGTATGCAACAACTTGGATAGAACCCCAAAGGCATTATGCTGAGGGGAGAAAAGGCCAATCTCAAAAGGTTACTATATAATTCCATTTATATAACATTCTTAAAATTATAAAATTATAGTGATGGCAAACAGATCTGTGGTTGCCAGGGGTTAGAGTTGGGGACGAAGCATGGCTATAGAGGGGCCACACAAGGGAGTTTCCTTGAAGTTATAGAGCATTCTGTGTCCAAGTAGGGTGGTGATTACATGAATCTATACATGTGATAAAATTTCATAGACTGTACACCAAAAAGAAAGAAAGAAAGAAAGAAAGAAAGAAAGAAAGAAAGAAAGAAAGAAAAAGTGCATGTAAAAGCTGATTAAATCCAAATAATGTCTATAGCTTCATTAATAATGTACCAATGTCAACTTCCTGGCCTTCACAATTATTATGTAAGATGTTACTGGGGAAGCTGGATGAGGGTGCATGGGAATTCTTTGTCCTATTTTGCAACTGTGAGTCTAAAATTATTTCAAAATAAAGTGTTTCCAAAAATTTGGAGGGCACTGATTTCTGCAAGCAGCACTTGGGAATCTCTTCAATTTTTACTAGAAAAGATAATATAAAATAAAGCCTCAAGAATTACAAATTTAATGCAGTTTCTATTCACTGCAATTTCATTTGCTGCAATTTTGATTTGGAAATTATGCTCCGTTTTTTAACTATAGTATGGTTACAAGTATTTTTGTATCGTTACCAATATGTTATATACAAGGTAACAAAATTTCCTTGAGTTTCCCCCCGGATGTAATACCCCCTAACCTCTTTACGGAGCTCCTGGTTTGTAGCTCCTGTGTACCCTTCTAACCTCATCTCCGCCGGCACCCAGCATGCATTCTGGGTGAACTATTTGTAATCCTCGCCCTCTTCCCCCTAGTCTCCTCTCCTCTTAACTCTTGGCTCGATGACCTTCTCTTTCAAGACCGCATCAAACTATGCTTCCTCTACAAAGGCTTCCCTGACCCCAGAAGCAGGCTTGCTCCAACAGCATGCCCTTCCTGCCTGTGGGGTTCTAGCATAGTGTGGAGCCCTTTGGCTATTTGTTCACTGGCCTAGTTCCCACCCTATCCGTGAACGCCTTGAGGGCCCCGACTGGATCCCATTCCTTTCTAGAGGCCCTGTGCCTGGCTCCATGCCTGCAATATACCTCCATAAATGGTGGTAAGTAAGTGAGTGAATCTGAGGCTCTGGAAAGTCCTTAGTAATAAATTTTGTGCATTCTACCCTGCCTTAATAGACCTTTCAACAAGATTTTCAACGAAACTGAAGATCAAGAGGGGTTCTGTTCTGATTAACTACAGGTAAACAGGACAGTAAATGAATACTTAAAACATATTCCAAACATTCAAATTAGTTAAGATTTTATTATACTTAAAGTCTTCCCCCATTCTTTCTTTCATTCATGACACAGGGTTGTGATAAGCTTTAGAAAAACCAAGAGGTTGTACTTGTGAGCCTCTGTGGACAGATACAATCTAGAATTTAAGAACAGGATATGGAGTCTGAAGGAGGATGTGTGGGATGTTGAGATTAGAGCACGAGCCTACATTGAATCTGTATATTGCTTCAACCTTTACTAAGAGTAGCGCGGTGTCCCCCACCTTGCAGTCGCTCGTTACTTCACCTGTGATATGGCAGCAGACATAAATGGCCTGGATGACAAACTCCTGATTTCCCCACTCAGCATCCATCTGGGCAGATGATCTGGGACTCTGTAACTGTCTTTGGGTCTAGCTTCTCTCTCCACCCTGCAGCAAGGTGACTCAGATGTTCATCATTTCTTCTTGCACAATCTAATGACCATTTCTCCATGAGAGGTCTGTCTGGTAACTTCATTCAACAGGGCCGATGACCTCCTCCTTGAAACTGGTGTCTCCCTTGGCTTAGACACATCACCTACCTCTCCTACTTCCTCTCTTGATCGAATCCCCTAACATTCCTCTAAGATTGAATCACTGGTCTCATGCTCATTTTAAAAAATAAAAGTGACAACAAACCTCTTTTCTGTGTCTCCACTTTCCCATTTTCTCTTCACTGCTTTCTGATACCCTGTCATCAAGGTGTTAGGTGCACCTTCCCCCAGCAATCATCTAACTGAGCCCACACTCATCCTTTGCGCTCTCTTGGAGCACTTAAAAGCCAAATGTACTTTCACTGGGTCGCACTTCCTCTGTTCTGGTTTGTGGGATCCCTTGTTGTTTTATGAATTACTCTTATTTCTTCAAACGAAGGCTCCTTAAGGACAAGACCCGTGTCTTAAAATTATCCTGTGTCCTCATGGTGCCTCACAAAGTGTTTAGCACCTTGTGTCAGTGGTCAGTAAATAGTTGGTGACTGAGATTAAGACAATGCTGCAGTAGCCAGGAAAAGGAAACGTAAAGAAGAAAACCTTTGAAATTTCTTTTCCCTTCTCCTAATGCTCAGGGGCCTAAATCATTAGATCAAATTATCACGCACCACACTGGGGCTGTGCAAGATCAAACAGCTCTTCTTGCCACAGTGTAGTGGTAAAGCAAGAGCATAGACTTCAGGTTCAAATGGAAGGGGTTCATGCTCTAGTCTTGCCAGTGATTGATCTTGAGCTTGAGCAAGGCACTTACTTGAACCCAGAGCCTTCATTTCCTCATATTCAAAATTGAGATAATAACTAAGGCTTTTCAGAGATGAAGGCTATCATCCAGAAGAGTATCATCTGTGGTGGGAATTTCAGGAACCATGGCAGACCAGGGGAGACGCTATTTGAAAGTAGGCACCGTACCCCGTCCAGCACATATCCCCACTGAGGCGGGGGGGGGGGCCACTGTCTTCCTGTGGGGCAGGCAGCTAGAGTCTCGGGGACCTGAAGAATGACAGTCTGCATGAGAAGACAGAAGACCAAACACTGAAGCTTGTCAAGTTCTAGACATAACCAGGGTAGACTTTCTGGTGGAAAAGCTAGCAGATGAAATGAGCAGTCTGTCAAAAAGGCAAGGGAATAAAGCTGGAGAATTCTGAGAGGGGCTGGCTATGGGGCAGGAGGAGCTATGAGGGCAGAGGAGGGCTGAGCTTGGGATAGAGGGAAAGCAGGCTAAACAACCGGTCAGATCCACTTGTTCCAGAGGTAGGGAGAACATGCCACTTGGTCCAGTGACAACTGCAAGGCATACAGGCTGACAAAACATCGTTTTAAGGAAGATAAAGTGACACAGCTTGTATGTGCCCCCTGGGAGACACCTGCTTTTGAATCGCGAAGGATCATTAAGGAAAATCAGGCACACCAGGGCTGCAGAAACCAATGTTCTCTTCTTAACATGTCACAGCAGCCGCTGCTGCCTCCTTCCCTGTCTGTCCTCAGGCTAGCCACAGATGGGCCAGCAACCCACCCCCGGCAGAGCAGGGCCGGGGGAGAGGGGCTGAACACAGCCTCCGGGGATATGGCAGCATTACCCGGACCAGCCTGGGGAAGCCTCTTTAAGAATTGAGATCGGGGGGCGCCTGGGTGGCGCAGTCGGTTAAGCGTCCGACTTCAGCCAGGTCACGATCTCGCGGTCCGTGAGTTCGAGCCCCGCGTCAGGCTCTGGGCTGGTGGCTTGGAGCCTAGAGCCTATTTCCGATTCTGTGTCTCCCTCTCTCTCTGCCCCTCCCCCGTTCATGCTCTGTCTCTCTCTGTCCCAAAAATAAATTAAAAAACGTTGAAAAAAAAACTTTAAAAAAAAAAGAATTGAGATCGGGGCACCTGGGTGGCTCAGTCGGTTGAGCATCCGACTTCTTGATTTTGGCTCAGGTCATGATCTCAGGGTTGTGGGATCAAGTCCCGTGTCAGGCTCCGTGCTGAGTGTGGAACCCATTTAAGATTCTTTCTCTCTCTCTCTCTGCCCCTCTCCCCAACTCCCGCTTGCTTGCTTGCTCTCTCTTAAAATAAATAAATAAATAAATAGAGTTGAGATCATTGTTCAGCAGGACATGTCCCAGACCCTGGAAGCTGGGACTTCTGTGGGGTTCAGGATCTTAGAGAACAGCCACAGCCACATGACCTAAAAGTGTTGTGAGAACAGAATCCTAGAGAAGCTCCAGTCCCCACCTGAACCAGTACCATCCAGATCCCTGTCCTGGATCTGCTGGATTGGGCGTATGCTGGTTCCCCACCAGCCCTGGAGCTGTTCCACCTGCCCCCTCTCTACCTTTGACAATTCAACTGTGAGAGCTGAGCCTCCATATGAGTCAGGTCCCTGCTCAGCCGTGAGAAGAAGGTGATTGGCTGGGTCTGCCAGGGCTTTGTGACCCGCTGGCAGGACTCCTCCAGGCCCTCAGAACCCTTCATGCCTGCCTGCACATATTGCCTCCATGCAACCCCGGAATAACCTGGATGTGTGACCCAAAGGGACAAGGGGTAGCAATTTTGCAGATTTTCCAGACAGGTGACTTCAGCCCCCCTGGGCCTGGGCAGGAAAGGTTAACCCAGTGACAATGGGCATAGCCCCACGTCAGGAGCAGGAAACGTTTTGGCAGACTCCTCAGAGTTGTCCTCTGATCCCACAGCTTCTCTTCCAGTTCTCCTGACCGGTAGGATGAATCTACAAAGCCAAATATGTGGGAAATCTGGAGTTGGGGAGGGATTGTGGTCAGAGGCCCAGCTTCAGGAAGCCCAGATGGCTGTCCCCAGGCAGAAAGGGCAGAGCTCTGTAGTCTCTCTCCCTCCAGGACTGGTCTTCCTTGGTCTCGGAGACCTGAAGCTGGGTACGTGTTGAGCCCCTGCTTCTCAAACAAGTGCCCTTGGAGTCCCCGCTGTCTGCCCCAGTGGTGCTGACAAACACTTACTGAAAACTACGTGCTGGGCTCTGCTCAGCATTGTGTATGTGGTTCACTTAATCCTCATGAAAGCTTGATGGAGTGGGGACTGTCCCCATTTTATAGATGAGGAAACTGAGGCCCAAAGCCAAACTGCTAGGAAATGTTAGAGCCAGGATTTGAACGCAAGTGTTCTGACTGGAGCTCAGTATGCTTAACACAGCACCTTTTTGGAGGCTGCCGAAGGCTTGCCCAACACCCACTGCAGGACTGAAAGACCCGGTGTGTCTTTCATAGCCGTGCTGGCTGGAGGATAGAGTCCTGGGAACTGCAGGGGGTTCTTGTAGGGACCAAAGAACTGGGGGTTGGATGTCCCTGAATTAGCTTCAAGACACATTTGTAGAAGATAGATTTCCACTGAAGACCTGAAAACGAAAAGCCAAAATCAGATTTAGGCTCGTGATACTATTATTAAATATCAGAATGTGAACTTTCAGAGTTCTGTAGACTTATTTATGATTTAGGAACATAAATACTTAGAGCTAATGTAGTCCTGGGTATCTGGGAAGGAACTGGATGATTTCTAGAAACTCTGCTGACTATGGGATGTTGAGATGTAGTCATTTTGAAGTCACTAGGCTACAGAGTGACCAGCCGCTCTGCCTCTCTGGACGAGACCTGTGGCCACCTTTCCCATCTCCAGTAAACGCACCGTGAACCTTACAGTCCTAGCACGGGAAATGATTTAGCAAAACCATCAGCTTAAACCTCCTCAACTTGTCTTTCCCATGACTCCAGACCTGTAGCAGGAGTCATGGCTCTGAAGAGCAGGCTTTTCCTGAGGCCGCATTTTCAGTCTGGTCCCGGAATGGGGTTTACAGCTGGCTCAGACGGTGACATGCCACAACCCCATCAGGGGCCGTTTCTCCTGATATTCACCATGTGCCAAAGATGATGGTAGAAACCCAGGGACAGGGAAGACCTCGCTGTGGTAGCCTTTGAAACAGAGCCTGACCCCTTGTGGGGGTGGCTACCATTGTCTCAGAAGAGAGAAAGCAGCTCTTGGTAACAGGTGTGTTAACTTCAAGAGTTTTCTCAGACTGTTTCTCCGCTTTAATTGGAGGCAGTTGGACCACGAAGGGCCAGATGCTTGGATAAATGCTCTATATATCTTTGCCCCCAGAAGCTGATCTGGTTTGAGTCTAGGTCTGAGTTAACACCCAATACAAAACGTCATCCGAAGGTGGACCAATTGATGAGTTTCATGTGTAGCTTTGAGGAACAGAGAGGTTGGTGTGGTTCAGTCCAGAATCTTAGACCCAGCGTTCCAGGCCACTCCAGCTGGTCCAGCTCTCAGAGGACGTCTGGGTCAGGAATGAGCACTCCATTCCCCACCGCCCCCTCCCCACCCCCCGTGCCCTGACACCACGAGCTTTTGACAAAACCAGGCTTTTTCTTTGAGGGCCCACATCCAAGTTGGGGGCTCTCTTTTTCTAAATTGAGCTAGGGAGAGGAGGATTTGGGGATGGGGGAAATGTTTGAGGAGGTTTTAGCTCAGGACCTGGGTGCCACCTGCTGGTCATAGCTTAGTCTTATTTACGGTGTCAAATCTAGGAAAGGAAAATGAAATCCTGCCCTCCCTACCAGGATGGGGGATAAGGGAGCTAGGAAGCCACTTCTTTGGGACCCTCTAGCAAGTGTGACAGAAAATCCTTGCAGAGACCCCTGGGTACCTTAGATGAGTCCTCTTGAGCTAAAATGGACCCTGACCAAGGCAGAGAGTGGCCAGTCCTGAGTGGAAATAATGGCTCTGTTCCTAGTATCAGCCTCCCACCTACACTCACCCCACTCTCCCACCCCACTCCACCACACCCCACCCTCTTTCCCAAAAGCCCCACAGGAGGCAACAACATGATTGTTGGCCCTCAAGGAGACATTTTTTCCAACTTCCTTCTTACAGGCCCCATTGCCACTTTGGGGACCCTAGATTCAGAAATGATCAAAGGTGTGGAGAATGCCCTCCCATCATCAGGCACAGACCGAGCTGGGAATTTCTGGCCAAGCTGAGAAGACTTTGGCATTTTTCAAGTACCTGTATAGCTCTTGGTGGCTCTTGGAGCCCTGATAGCAAGCTCTTTGGTTGTATCCTGGAAGGAAAACTAGACATTTCTCCCATGTATCAAGGAGGAAGATGGCTAACACTTTCCCCCCCAAGGGAGGTGGCAAAACATCCCAACATCCCAGCGTACGCCATTGCAGTGTAGGCTAGTCAGTCCCAGCCAAGCCCCTGTATCAGATGAGGATCAGACCCACCTGAGGGTGTGTGTGTATGTGTGTGTGTGTGCATAATATATGTAATATTTGTGTGTATATATGTATGTGTGTGTAACTGCATACAGTTGACTCCTGAACAATACAGGTTTGAACTGTGCAGGACCACATATACGTAGATTTTTTTTTTGATACATACAGTGGGCTATACTGTAAGTGTATTTTCTTTTCCTTGTGATTTTAATAACATTTTCTTTTCTCCAGCTTACTTTATTATAAGAATACAGTATATAAAACATACACAAAATATGTGTTGATCAACTGTTTATGTTATCAAGAAGACTTTTGGTCAACGGTAAACTATTAATAGTTAAGTTTTGGAGAGAGTCAAAAGTTCTACACAGATTTTCAACTGTGGAGGGGGGGTCAGAGCCCCTAACCCATGTATTGCTCAAGGGCCGACTGTATATATACTCTACATGTTATATATTATATATAAATATGTATTAATAAATTGTATACATAGTATGTTATATGTAGTTATATATGTAACATATATAATATAGTTATATACAATACATATATAGTTACACACACACACACACACACACACACACACGATGCACTTGGGCTTTACTCCGGCCTACTGAATGTCTCTGAAGGAGAATCCGATGTACTCTTCTAGTAAAGAATGTGAACTATCACCTGTTCAGTCCTATGGAACCCAAAGAAAGCTGGAAGTCTCTTGAATTAGTTCTGGAGGACTAATTTTGACCTAGACCAATGCCTCTGCTTTTTATTCAATAATCAGCCCTTGAAACTCATACACTAAACAGGAAAAAAAAAAAAAAATCCCTAGAGTGGCTCAGGAATCCCCAGGGCCAACCTAAGACCCCTCCCCCCATTATCTCCTAGATCCAGCCCTGACCAGCCTAGACCCCCTGAGGCAGACACCTCCTACAGAACGCAGAGCCACAACCCTCCCCCTCCCCACCCCTCCCATCACCCTGCCTCAGGGGCCTGGGGGAAGAAATAATTCCCCTAGCTCAAGCTAGTGGAAGGCCAGTATCCACAATAGCTTGTCTCCTCCCGCACTGAACTCCTGGAGGCCTCTGCAACCCCCCTGGAGGCCTGGAAGGGTCTGACCACTCAGATGGGGTCCTTTCAAGCCCATTTCTTTCTAACTCTGCCCGCCCTCTCCTTCCTGACTTCCTGTCACAACAGTAGGTGACACTACGCTTTGGGGCATTTGGTTATATTATTCTCCTGTGAGTTTTCCCAGTAAGACTATAAACTCCCTCAACTCAGGAGCAAGTCTTTTCTATTTCTCACAATCCCTAACTAAAGAGTCATCAAAATAAAATGCACTTTCCTTGATCCTACCCATTCTGCCTCTTTGTCAGGTTTGGTGTCCATCCATTCCCCATTCCCACTAGCTTACTGATAGGTGAGTTTCCTAGGAACTCAGAAGCACTCTCCTAAATCCAGTCTCTGCAATTATTGTTCATGGAGAATTGGTCTGGAACCCACAAGTGAATGAAACAGCCTGGCCATGGAGGAACTTACATCTAGGTGGAAGGGACAGGCATAGAAGTGATTTCAGGAGAATTGACAAATTCTGTGAATGAGCATGCTCATCGTGCTATAGAAACAGAGAGGGGCAGGGCAGGCGTTCAGAGACAATGTCCTGGAGGAGATGATGCCCAAGCTGAGTCCTAAAGGTTGAGTGGGGGTAGAGGGTCCAGGCCAGAGGTGATGAAAGATGATTCAGAAAGAGGAGAGGCCATGAGGAGGCATCACTCAGTCATTCAACAATTTTGCTGAATACCTTGCCTGTGACTGGCCTGAAAACCCCACCCCTGGCTTTAAGGCCTTTACTGACAAGGGGGGCAGGCATTTAGACAAGTCTTGTGGTTCGAGCAAGGGTCAGAAGGGCAAAGGCACTGGGCTCAAAACCACTGTGTAAGAGGAGACCCAAGTGCAGTCAAAATTACCCTCAGAAATCTTTGGAATTCCCAGCTTCTGAGTCCTTAGGAGCTCCCAAGACAATGCAAGACAATACAATAATTTTTGTTTCTGTTGGCTTTTTGGCCTGCCGGACCTCCCTTTCCCAGGGCAATGAAGGGCAAAACAAGAAGGTTTCTCTCTCGATTTTTCTCAAAAATGCCATTGAAGTTGAGTGTGCATCTAGTGAAGTTCCATTATGTATACTTGGGGTGGAGGCCATGAGGGAGCAGAGCCCAGTGGATGCCACCCAAGGCTCCTCTCTAAAGCAGCTTCTCCAATCTGCGCCTGCAGACCCTTTGGGCATCTTGGTCAGGAACAGATCCTGACTCAGTAGGTTGGGGTGGGGCTCCAGGATTGCAATTTCTAGCAAGCCGAAGCCCAGACAGCACCACTGCTGCTCCTGCAGGGACCATGGTTTGAAAACCATGGGAGCAGAGAACGAGTGGACTTTGGGGTGGGGGCAGCATTCCAGACAGGGTGAGTAGGCAGCTGCAGGAGGCTCCCAACTCAGGGAGCAAAGTGAGAGACAGGGCTGGAGAAGTGGGGCCCAGTTAGGAGTTTGATAAGTGGTGGGGAGGGTCACACGATAAGGGCAGGTGCCTGCTGGGGGGAGGAGGGAGGAAGGGAAGTGGTCTGGGCATATTTTTCCTTCACAGAGACATTTTATGTATTAAACCTAGAGAAATATTCTTCAGTCCGAAGTAAGCTCTCTCTTAGTTCTCAAAATACCCTGTCCTTTTGTCTGTCTTCTGTTTCTCCACTTCTGATAAAGACATAGTTACAAGGTATACTGTGTGCTTAACTGTGCAAGTCGGTGACACTGGGCTGACCGTGGCTAGGGGGAGGATAAGGAGGAGCTCATATCCGCTGGCCAGAAGGGGGCGCCTCTGCCCAGCTGCAGCCATTGGTTGCTGTGCAGGAACAAAGGCCCAGCGCTGCCAAAAGCCAGAAACCTCAAGTTGTTTGTGTGAAACATCCCAACGTTAAAATATTGGGCACTAATTCAAAAATGCTTCCAATGCTGGGAGTGCTGAACAGCTCAAGTCTATAAGGCAAATTCAGCCAATGGGGATCTCGTTCATGACTGCGACGGAGAGTGGTGTGGTTTGGGCTACTTTTACATGGATTCTGATCGGAGCAGTATCAGGGGTGGGCCAGGAAAGACTGGAGGCTGGGGGGGCCTTTAGGAGACTACTGCTGGCCTTGGCCTGAGAGAGCGCATACATAGCCCCCAGGCAGCAGGAGACTAGTCTGAGCAGGGCACACTGGAAAGGACTTGATGGATGACTGGATATGAGTGTGAGGGGGCGTAGGCTATGTAGGATAACCCCAGGTTTCTAACGTGCGTGATTGGGTGACTGGTGGTGACGGTCACTGGGATAATGAGTATAACAGGAGACGCATGTATTGAGGGGAGGTTCTAGACAAGCAGAGTTTAGGTGCCTGTGGGTCAGCCAGCAGGCCACCGGCCACAGAAATACGGGGTTTCAAGTCAAAGGAGAGGACAAGATTGGTCAGCTTTCTAAAACACAAATCTGGTCAGGTTACTGCCGGCTTAAAATCCTCTAATGACTTCCCGTTGTCTGAACAGAAAGTCCAGACTCCTCCTCGTGGGAAACAAAGCCCTTTGCAATCTGTCCCTGCCAACCTCACTGTACCACACCCCAACACAAAAACCTGCTCCCCAGGCCTGCTGAACAACTCAGAGTCCCAGAATAAGCCATGCCTTTGTTCTCGCTGGTCCTTGGGCCTGCGGTACCCTTCTACCCCATCCCTTTGCATGTTTGGAAAATTCCTGGTCCTTCCAGACTGCAGCATCTCTGCTCCGAAGCCTTCGCTGACCTTGTCACGCAGAAGAGATCACTCCCACCTTTGTGTCGTCTCTTAACTTCGTGTGTGCCGCTTTCACTGCCCTGCCACTCCCTTCTGTGAGGGTTTGCCTGTCTGTAAACTCCTTGGAGGCAGAGACCACATCTTATCACCAGTTTCTTAGCACATGTCTGGCGTATAGTAGGCACTAGTTAAATGCCTGAAGAGGGAAATGCCTGAAGGGTTTTCCAGGAGGGAAAACCGCAAGGCCGGTCTGGAGGAAGGTGCTTTTGACTCGCCCGGGACTGTCCAGCTCCTTCTGTCCTTACAGTCAAGGAATAGCACGAGGCCCCTGGATGCTGACCTTGCCTCTCGTCTTTCTTTGCAGCTGGGGTATGGCCGTCAATGTGTACTCCACGTCCGTGACCAGTGAAAATCTGAGTCGCCATGATATGCTGGCATGGGTCAATGACTCCCTGCACCTCAACTATACCAAGATAGAACAGCTCTGTTCAGGTAGGAGCCTGGGTGTGGGGGGAGTGGGCCCTGCTGGAGGGAAGGGGAGAGAGAGAGGGAGGCAGAAGGGCCACAGCAGAGAACGGAGTCAGAAATTAGGATTGAGGAGGAGAGCAGCAGAGCCCTAAACTAGTCACAGTCGTGGCGGTAAAGGAAATGAGGGTCTCGTGGAATGGGAAGAGTCCGAAGCGAAGAGCAGGAGAGGCTCGGGGAGGGGCTGCGGGAGGGCAGGGGCCGTGGGGTATCAAGAGCCAGGACGGGCAGCGAAGCCAGCGGCCCACAGCATGAGGTCTAATCTGGCCACGCTGGGCCCGAAGCTCAGCTCTTCTTGCAGCGCAGTCCTGGGCAAGTCGCTAGGTCTCAGTTTCCCCATGCACAAGATGGAGAGAACATGCCTGTCAAACTAGGGCTGCTGTTGGGATTAAATGACACGTATGCAGTGTTTGACGTGACCGTATCAATCTGTCGTAGTTGCTCTTATTCTGGGAAAGCTGGGGGGGGGGATTCTGGCCACATCTGTCCCACCCGTAGGACTGACCCTGCCAGGACAAGGAGAGAGGAGACTGGGTAGTTTGGGGGAGCAGCCCAGGCAGGGGACCCCCTCAGGCAGCTGTGCTTCTCCCCAGGGGCAGCCTATTGCCAGTTCATGGACATGCTCTTCCCCGGCTGTGTACACTTGAGGAAGGTGAAGTTCCAGGCCAAACTAGAGCACGAATACATCCACAACTTCAAGGTGCTGCAAGCAGCTTTCAAGAAGATGGGTGTTGACAAAGTAGGTGCCTGTGCTCCGGGGGGCCCTGAGGAGCTGTGTGACCCTGGGGAAGAAGATGACCCGCCAGCCGGGGCAGCAGGGGCTGCTGGGGTCATTCCAGCTCTCACGCCTCTCTCCACCCCCCTGCTCTCCGGAGGGAATGTTCCCCCAGCTCAAGGCATGGTGGAAAAACCCCCACACTTGATATCCTATCCTGCCGACATTCCTTCCCCTTCCTTCTCTCTGGACCCTGTCTGTCTCAGCAGCTGGGGCTCAGTGCGCCGCTCCTACTAAGGTCCTTCTCTGTAGGGCCTGAGGAAAGTCTCTTGGCTCACTCTACTGCCTCAGTGGCCCCCAGCCCCTGGTTCCGGCACCCCCACCCCACAGGCACACGGCGGCAGCACCGAGGGCCGCAGCCGGCTCCTCCCGTGCCTGGAGGAGAGGGCCGTCTCTGGCTCCCAGGCCCGGCCACAGCGTCCCGGCTCCCGGTGCCGAGGGAGGGGCCCCGTGGAGAAGGTGGAAGACGCCGCAGCCCAGGAGCTGGCTTTCCTGAGAGCAGTGGACCCTCTCACAGAGGAAGGCAGCCCTGCGGCAGCAGGTGGCTAAAATTCTCTGCTTGTGTGGTCTGTTTCAGATAATTCCCGTAGAGAAATTAGTGAAAGGAAAATTCCAAGATAATTTTGAGTTTATTCAGTGGTTTAAGAAATTCTTTGACGCAAACTATGACGGAAAGGATTACAACCCTCTGCTGGCGCGGCAGGGCCAGGACGTAGCGCCCCCTCCTAACCCAGGTGATCAGATCTTCAACAAATCCAAGAAACTCATTGGCACAGCAGGTAACGTGCCCGAGCTGGGGGAGGGAGCGTGGGGGGCCTGACCGGCATGGCTCCGCAGCCAGGAGCGCCCCCTGGGCTGCCGGCCCGGTCCTGCCAGCCTAGAGGAGACTGTTATCACGGAGTTCAGATGACGCCGCCTGCTGCCCGCCCAGACCAGGGGGAATCACAGTAGGGAGGACAGGGCTGGAAAGAGGGCCGCAAACGGAGAGCCACCGGCACCAGCCATGGGGGCAGTGGTGCTGGGAGGCCCAGGGCACTGGCTTTGTGCCTTGAGATGACGGGGCGGCATGTGGCGCGGTTCGTCTGTCCAGGTCCATCCAGGCCAGGGGCCTGGTGCCAGCACCACACACCCTTCTTGCCCCCTGCCCACTGGACGCCCCCCGGGGACAGGAGTCTGCCAAGCTTCCCCCATTGGGATCCGATCTTCCCCTATTCCAAAGGCCCACAGCCCTGAGTCCTCAAGAGATGAGTCTTTTGAAAGGAGGCTTTGTCTGGGTTCGAGAGGAAAAGGGAGAGAAGCAATAGGGCGGTTGGGGGATGAGAGGGTTGGGGAAAGGAAGAGAAAGGAGCAGCCCCAGCATCTGAACCCGTCATAGCAGAGCCACTCCTCTGTTTGCGCTGCTGCCCCGCCTGGGCCTGCCCCCCCCCCCCCTTCACCTGCTTGCTTTGTGTTAGAAGCAGCCAGCTCTGTCTAGGGAGCGGCCATAGCTAGAAGACAAGTGGCCTCAGCATGTCAGGCTTGTGGGGGAGGAGCCGGGGTCCCGGAGTCAGGCCCAGCAGACAGCACAGAGCCCATCCTGAGGCAGGGATGCTGGGAGGGGCAGGGGCCCTGAGACTGAGTTTATCCCTGGGGAGGGTGGGGCTTCTGTCGGGAAAGACCCAGCAAGTGCCAGACTTGAGACCCTGCACCAGCTGCTTTTCCTCAGACTCTGGCTGACAGTACAAGAGGGCCCAACCCTCCCAGCCCCACTTCCCAAATCCTCCTTCCTGGTTGCTCTCACTTCTCCCTCAGGCCAGCTCCCCCCTCCCCACACCTCATACCTTCTTTGCTTCCCTATAGTCCCTGCTCTCCCAGGCTTGCCAAAGAGCTGCCCGGCTGCTGTGGTGTCAGTGTGGCCATGGCTTGAGGTCTAGATGTCGATGCCCCTCCCGAGTGGGAGAGGAGGGGAGGGCAAGAGTGCCTGCCTTTCGCATGGGCCTGCCCCCGCAGTCATCACACCAGGCTGTCTCAGGCCCCACGAGCCGTGGGCTCACGTGGCCCCATCCGACCTTTCTCCTCTGGGCAGTTCCACAGAGGACGTCCCCCACAGGCCCCAAAAACATGCAGACCTCTGGCCGGCTGAGCAATGTGGCCCCACCCTGCATCCTCCGGAAGAACCCCCCATCAGCCCGGAATGGCGGCCATGAGACCGATGCCCAGATTCTCGAACTCAATCAGCAGGTGAGTAGGGTGGGCGAGGGTCACTGAGAGAGCCCTCAACAAAAGCCAGGACCTTGGGTGGGAAGGGGAGTCTGGGGCAGGGGCCTCTGGCCTGAACACCGCCTTGTCCCCAAGCAGCTATTGGATTTGAAGCTGACGGTGGATGGGCTGGAGAAGGAGCGTGACTTCTACTTCAGCAAACTTCGAGACATCGAGCTCATCTGCCAGGAACACGAAAGTGAGAACAGCCCTGTTATCTCGGGCATCATAGGCATTCTCTATGCCACCGAGGTGAGCTCTGCCTTCACTCGCTCATGTCCCAGGCCCACTGGGCCCTCCCCATCCTGCCCCCTGCAGACCACAAGGGGTAGCACCCCGAGGGGCCTAGGGGAACAGGGTGGGGAGAGCCCACTGAAGTCAGAGCCCAGGGTCACACAGAGATCAGCAGGGGAGGTGGGACTGGCTCCCAGCAGAAGTCTCCCCCTCTGCCTGGCCTGCCTGGCTCACCACTTCCCTCTCCCTTCCCACCCTCCAGGAAGGATTTGCACCCCCCGAGGACGATGAGATTGAGGAACACCAACAGGAAGACCAAGACGAGTACTGAGGGCGGCCCCAGCCCTGGCTGACTGCACGGCTGCCGTGCCTCCCCGCCCTGCTCCCGCCCCACATTATAATCCTTTCCTTACAGCCGGTCGGCGCCGGGTGCTTTGTGTCAGTGCCGCAGCACTGGGGAGTCAGGCAAGGAGCGAGGCTTGTGGGGACGGGGCAGGTGAGCAGGCAGAGGCCCGGTGGGCGCTGGGCGAGGCCTCTGTCCACCCCTCCACCCCTATTTATTTCCGTTGTCTCTACGCTGTGTCGGCCAACACTTCCCAGGGTGGCGCTGCCGCCGCCCGCCCCAGCCAGCCGCCCGCTCCCCTGACAGCCAGCAGCTGTATATTTGACAAAGTCATTGGTATATTTTTACTTACTGGATTTTCCTTGCACTTTACCTGTTCTTTTCCCAGGGCTGACAGCACGGGGCTCCGGGGCAGTGTGCCTGGCTTGGCATCCCTACCCCATTGCTGGGAGCCTCGGCAGGACTCACCCGTTCTTATTTATTTTGTCTTCTGACTTCCCAGTAGTTGAGGGGAAGGCTGATGTCGGGAGAGGGATAAGGGGACCGAGTGGGGGGTGCCTGAGGCCCCGGTGGTCAGGGAGAGGCGGGGGGAGCACGTGAGGGATGAAAATGACCTCCTGGCACCAGGCTCACCCACCCTCGGCCCCCTGCCCCCAGCACCGAAGCCCAGCACCGCCCCCAGGCCCCCAGCCACCCCTTCTGCAGCTTGGTTCATACCACACAGATTCTGCCTGGACCTTCCTGTTCGTCTGCCTCCCATCTGCCCTCCTCCCCGACCTCTGCCCCCTCGGGCCACCCAGCCTGCATATGTGTTCACTTTTATTTAAATAAACTTGTGTGGTAAAAGTCCATGCCCTGTCTCCCTCAAGCGAGCCACGGCCTGGGTCTCAATGTTTTTCTCCTCCCGAGCACTCCCCTCTCCAGAGGTGCCGGCCATGGAGCACTGCAGCCCTGCCATCCTCTGTCAGGCCTAGAAACTGCCATGGCGCTTGGCCTCAGAGGCCAGCTCTGACCTAGTCCCCATCTCTCAACACTGGTGCCAGGGCTCTAAGGGAAGGAATTCACGGAGGCCCCAAAGCCCCAATCCCCGTGAAGGAACAAAGTTTGGGGCCATGGCTGTGACGATGGGCAACCCAGTAAAGTGGCTGGGGGTGGGGGCAGTAACTGGGGGCGGGCTGGGGGCCCGGCCAAGGGTTGCTTTGGTTCAGTCTCCTTTGGGCCAGTCAGGGCGCATATTGTTATATACCTCACAACTGTGATCCAGCTGGGGACAAGGTATTATGTGACAGAGAGAGCTGAGTGGGTTACAAAGAGCAAGCAGCTCTGAGTGCTGAAGCCTAGGACAGCAGTGCCCGAGTGGTTCCTTCTTCGAACAAGCTCTGAGGAACCAGGAGTCAGGAAGCCTCACGTCATCCACACAGCCCTACATTCCTGGTGCGTGCCCCGGTAAAGGGCCATCGTAACCAATGGCCCGGAAGCCGACCAGGGACCGAGGGCCCTGAAATGAATGTGGGAACCAGGCCCAATCAAACAAAGTCATCTCATTTACTGATGAAGGGACCAAGGCCTGCTTGTGACATGACTTGCTCAAGGTGGTCAAAATCTAGATTAGACTTCAGACCTCCTGACGCACGATTCGGCGCTCATCCCCAAAGACCACGGAGGTGTGACCTCCAGAGTGTTCTGTGGCTGCAGGCTAGTCGTCCTTGTAGGTGTTTCCTCATCATCCTGAATTATGATCAAACTGGAACTGTTTCTCCTGTGACCCTGCTCCCTGAGCCTCTGCCAGACCACTGCCATTTCTCTAATGACTCCAGATAGAAGCCTTAGAGAAGCAGTTCATTCCTGGTCATTCCTCATTCGCTTCACCTCCTCCTTTTGACTCCCACCCCCACATAGATACTTCTAGCCCTATTCTACTTCTGTTTTTCTCCTCCCAACAAGTTCCTTGCCTGCTTTTATTGATCGTTATGACTTTTAATTCCCTTGCCTAACTTCAAAGGGCTTTCCCTCCATTATTCCAGGTAGACACTGTAAGAGGTAGGGGTGCCCGGGTGGCTCAGTTGGTTAAGCATCCGACTTCAGCTTAGGTCTTGATCTTGCAGTTTGTGAGTTCGAGCCCCACGTCGGGCTCTGTGCTGACAGCTCAGAGCCTGGAGCCTGCTTCGGATTCTGTGTCTCCCTCTCTCTACCCCTTACCCGCTCATACTGTCTCTCTGTGTCTCTCTCTAAAATAAATAAACATTAAAAAAAAAAAAAAAAAAAAGAGGTTAAAGTAGTTGTTCTGTGTGGCCCTAATCTTCAGGCCAAGACCTCACCCCGCCAGCAAAGTGGGTGTGGTCGCCAAAACAATGCCTCCTCCCTAAAGGTGTCCGGGTCATAATTCCCAGAACTCAGAATATGTTAGGTTACATAACAAAGGGGAATTAAGGTTGCAAGTGGAATTAAGTCACTAATCAGTTGACCTTAAAATAAGGAGAGTATTGTGGGTTATCCAGATGGGCCCAGTGTAATCACAGGGTCCATACAAGTGGAAGGGGAGCAGAGGAGTGATACCCTGTGAGAAGGACTCAATCTGCTGGCTTTGACGATGGGAGGGGCCTGAGCAAAGAAACTCGGGCAGCTTCTCGATGCTGCGAAAGGTGAAAAAACAGATACTCCCGTAGAGCCTGCAGAATGGATCACTGTCCTGCAGACACCGTAGGTTAGCCCAGTGAGACCCTGCCAGACTCTTGCCCTCCAGAACTATAAGATAATAAACGTGTTGTTTTCATCCACTAAGTTTATGGCAAGTTTGTTACGACAGCGATAAAAATCTAATGTGGTAAGTCACACTGCTTCAGTGAGCTCACCCTTCCTGCCCCCACACTAGACACCCACCTGTCCTGCTTGACCCCACATCTTGATTCTTCCCTCAGACCCCACGTGGGTAGCTGCCCAAGTCCGCTGCACGGCTAGTGTCTGAGGCTGCTCTTGGAACGCCCAGAATTCAGGGACATAAAGCCACTGCCTCCTCCTCCACCTCTTCCCGGTACCCTCATCATACTAAGTCTCTTCCTCGTGGAACACTTAGATGGTGAACTATAATTTTCTGCCTCCACATTTGTCTCCCACAGGCTTCGAGTTCCTCACAAGCAGGTGAGGTGAATCCTCTAGCCCCCCTGGCACAGTGCCAGGTGCTTAGGTAGAGAAGGTGCTTAGAAAGTGCAGAAGTGCCAAAGTAAGTGAATGACTTCTCACCCCTGGATACCAAGGTACAACAAATGAGCGGTCAGACCGTGCCAAAGAAAGATAGAAAAGAAAGCCCCTCCCATCCTTTTTAACTACCTCCACCACGGAGCAGACCCTACGGAAAGCCCGCCCGTTCTGTTTCTCTTCAGAAAAGAACATCTCTTCGGTGACCCTACACGTGACACAAAAAGGGTTGAGCAAAGGAGATCTTGTTGTGAGGTCGAGTAGAACTAAACCGATGATCTGAAAAAGATGAACTGATGAACGAGCAGCTCAATTACCGTCCTGGGCAAAAGCACTCCATTTCAGAGGAAACGGAGGCAAGGTCAGCCACAGTCAGGCCAGAAGGGGCTAGAGGACAGGCAGGAGGTATTCCCCCCGCCCCACCCTATCCTTCACATATACTCACTTATTTTTCCAAAACAGTAGATTGTGCCACTTTCTCACTGGCTTCCCAGTCCACATTTCTGGCAGACCATAGCATATGGGTTCAGATCGCTTTCCACCCTTCTTCACCTCCCAAATCTCATTAAACACCATCACACTGAACTATTTCCAGTTTCCCAGCTTTGCCCTGCTGTGCCCCACCTCTAGGCTTTCACTTAAAGCAATAAACCCATACGGCTGGCCTGTTCTTTGCACCTGTCCTGATCACCAACCAGTGAAAACTCTCCCTGTCCCCAGACCCATCTCAAATGCCACCTCTTTCAGGAAGGCTTCTCTAATTTCCTTCCTATCCTTAGGATATCCTCATCACTTCCCAAGCTGTTCATCCTGTAGGAATTTGGACTCTATCAGTTGTTACTACAAGGCCTCACCTGTCTTGTACCTGAGTACGGCAGGTATGAATCTCATCCTTAAATGTAGGAGTGTACATTTCCTTAATTGTTTCCTACTGAAACAGCACATTTCCTTAATTGTAATAAGTTACTTTCATTTCTCCTCCCCTCCTCCTCCCCTACTGGGATGCTTTACATTTTGAGGTTTCACATGATACTACAAGCTTGGTGGAAGGCCCTCCAGGGACAGAGAAAGTCAGCAGTAACCTCTTTGAGTGGTTCCTCAGGTCTGGGGCTCTTCTTGATTACTCCCTGCCACATCTGGGACTTGGGACTGACTCTTGCACTGAGGGTCAGAGCCATTCTTTCCTATTCCCTGTAAGGGGAAACAGCCCTGGCGGTCCCAGAACCCCAGACTTTTCTCTTCTATCAGCGGGGGCCACCGCTCTTCATTTCCTGCCCTCCAAACACTTCCCCTACCCGCAAGCTCCATCCTCTTCCTTGTTCTTCCACAATAGATTTTTTTTTATAGCCCAATAACGTAAAGTTTAACCACTAACAAGAAAAAAACTAGCACTTTCCTAGAAGGGAGAAAGCATGTAATCTTCAACCTCGCCCCGAAGGTAAGGAGAATGTTCCATTCCATCTTCCTGGCACCACTAGAAAGCAAAGAAAACCGCAATTGGTTAAATTTCCAAGTCACCCAATGCAGTGGCCTTCATACAGTAAATGCCCAATTAAAATGCTCTGAATACAACAGCCTCTCATCTCAACGCCTTTGCGTGGATTTTTTTTTTTTTTTTTTTTTTTGCTACGAAGGCGACCCCAGCCGCCCGGCCCGACCCGATACCTTGCTAGAGATAACGCGGCGAAAACGAAAGACTACAAGTCCCAGGCTGCCTTGCGGTCGGCGTCACGCGCCGCGGGGCCCTGCGAGGAGACGTGGCAGAGCGCGGTGCATCCGCGCCGGACCGGAAAGCCCAGGGAGGTGGCAGTGGCGGGAGGGTCGGAGCCATGGCAGCCAAGGCGGCTGGTGGGGGGCGCTGGGAGGTGGTGAGGAAAGGGCGGCGGCCCGGGGCCGGCGGCAGTGGTAGAAGCGGCGGAGGGGACCGCCGGGCTCTCGGGGAGGCGAACGGTGTGTGGAAATACGACCTGACCCGTGAGTACCCACCCGGCCGGCCGCCAGCGCCGCCTCCCGGCCCCGGGCCTGCCCCTCCGGCGAGGTAGCGAACAGCCACCCGAGCCCCTGGGCTGTCCTGCCGATCGGCACCCCCCGTTCGGCGAGCGCTGCCGTGCGTCGCCTCTTGAGTCTCACAGGAGGTAGACAGCGCTAGGAGGGAGCTGTCCTCGCCTCGCAGATGAGTTAACCGAGGCCCAGTGGAGTTAGGTGTCCTTTCCCGGGGTCACATGTCAGAGGGGACCAGGACTGCTGTCTGCACACACCCTACCAGCTGTTCCCGGCCCTAGCCTGGCCTCTGGGGCCAATGTCTGAGAGCTGGGGAGAGGCAGCCGGCTTCATCGTGCTCGGTGCCGCCTCCTTGAGTAACCAGCAGGTACTGGGGTGGGGGGGGGGGGGGGTGGGGGGGGGGGGGGGGCCCGCAGCGGAAGGAACGACCCCACCACTCATTCTCAACACCCAGCGAGTATTTAAGTGGTGCCTCTTTCCTCGAAGTCTCCTGGAGAGTAGAGAGAGCTTGCCACTTGTTGATTATAGAGTTGTCACACTGGAACCAAGACAGAAAAGTCCTGACCTCCCAGACTGGTAGCCACTCACCAAGGAAGCCAGCCCTCTGTATCCTACTCCTCTGCTAGTTCCCACGTACTCTGATTTATCTAATAAAGAAATGCCTCACCTCTCTGAAAGAGCCTATGAACTCAAGAGCTGCCATGACTGAAAGAAGCAACCGGGAGGGCTGCCCGCCCTGCTCCTTAAGCAGGACGCAAGAAGGGGCGTTGAGGCAGGCTCCCCACTGGAGACGAATTTGGTGACAATGTGGGGGAAGGCGCCGCTGTTCCCGTGAGGCCCTCGTGACTCAAGGATGGTCCCCCTTTCTCTGCTTGTCATTACCCCAGCTCCAATTCAGACGACAAGCACCCTTTATGAGCGGGGCTTTGAGAGAATCCTGAAGCGGCAGAATAAGGAGCAAGTTCCACCCCCTGCTGTGGAGCCCAAGAAACCCGGGAACAAGAAGCAGACTAAGAAGGCGGCAACCCTCGCCAACCAAAACCAGAAGCAGGGTCGCTTCCGCAGCCTGGAGGAGGCACTGAAAGCTGTGAGTGTGCCTAGACTTTAGGTGGGGAGACAACAGGGACGTGAGGCGTGGAGAAGATGAAAGAACAAGGGGGTGGCGGTGGCCGCCGAGGGACCTGCGGAATTTGAGACACTACTTTTGGGAGGAGGCGTTCAGGAAAGGGCAGAAATCCCAAGGTGTGGAATGCTTGCATTTAAGACAGATCGGAAATAAATTTCTAGGGAAACCTAGATTAGCGCAAGGAGAGCCTTGAAGACCCAGGGATACTGGGGAGAGGGGAGAGAAACAGCTGTGGTTCCTCGCCCTGTGGAAGCAGCAGTGTTTCATTTTCCATGTGGTCCCCTTGAACGTGTGAAGGGCTTAAGAGTATTGGGCCTTGAGATCAGCAATCCCAGCTGTACTCTTTTCCCCAAATATCCGGGTGCAGCAATATTGTGGCATTCCGCATACTTAACACTTAAAAGCAGAAACTCTTTTTTCTTCTGCCTTCACCTAGTTCACCCGTTTTCCCACCTCTGTCCTGTTTCCCTGTACTCACTCATAACGCACCACGGGGGGCTTGTGTCCCTGGCAGCTGGACGTGGCAGCTCTGCAGAAAGAGCTAGACAAGAGCCAGAGCGTGTTCTCTGGAAACCCATCCGTGTGGTTGAAGGACCTGGCCAGCTATCTCAACTACAAGCTCCAAGCGCCTCTAAGTGAACCCACTCTAAGCCAGCACACTCACGGTTAGTTCTTCTGACTCCCTCAAAATCCGACCAGTTCAAGAAAACACCGAAAGGGCTGTGCGTCAACACATGAGTTAGTAAAAGAGCCCAGTGCCCCTACCCTGTCCTGATTCCTGTGCGTGAATCAGAGATGTTCTCGAATCATAACAGCTGTGACAGCGCCTGGGCCTCACTGGGATAGGGAGGATGCCAGCCTCAGTGCAGGGGGCCTCTGCCTGCACTCCCCATCCTCAGGGAGTGCACAGAGCTGCAGAAGCTTCTGGTCCTAGCACTCATGTGGAGGCCTGTCGGCCCCAGATTATCCCTACAGCCTGGTAAACCGGGAGCTGCGTGGGATCATCCGAGGGCTACTGGCCAAGGCTGCAGGGTCTCTGGAGCTCTTTTTTGACCACTGTCTGTTCACTATGCTGCAAGAACTGGATAAGACGCCAGGTGAGTGGGCCCCCCTGTGAGGGTTAGCTCCCCCCCCCCCCCCTCTTGGAAACCTACTAGTCCCTTTTTTCTACTTCCAGATGGGCTGGGTGGTTCTGTTTCCAGCAGGGAAATGTGCCGATCTCCACACTCTTTTGGAAAGAGAAAGTTAGAAGTCGCTGGGCCTGCGTTCTGGGCTCACAGCTGCTAGAAGGGAGATTTCAGATTTGGGATGTCAAGTAGGGTATGTACGTCTGAGAACACATGTCTCTTCAGGGGAGTCACTGCATGGTTACCGCATCTGTATCCAGGCCATTCTGCAGGACAAGCCCAGGATTGCCACCACGAACCTGGGCAAGGTGAGCTCAGGCTGGTGGTGGGGACACCAGGAGGCTAGGACTGGGGAGGCTGGGCAGAATCTACACTCTGGACCGAGTTAAGGGGTAGTAGAAGACCCTGTAAGACCAGTATTGATGGCTAATGCTGCTAGTGCTTGCCCTGGATGTGCTTTGTATGTACGTGAGGTAGGTACTGCCGTTACTCTCATTTTATAGAGGAGAAGGTTGAGCTGCAGAGGGGTTCAGTAACTTTCCTAGAGTTAGTAAACTAGTAAGCGGAAAGTATGGGCGAAGGCCACAGCCTGGTGCCAGAGCACATGCTCTGAATCACTACCCTGTACTACTCCACTGCTCCGTGGCCTGTCCCTTGTCTCCCTGTTGACATCTCTTCCTGCCTGGCGTTGGGGTGCTCCTGGTGCTTTGCCCCATCCCAACCTGCCTTTCCCACCGGTCTCCTCAGTTCCTGGAACTGCTAAGGTCTCACCAGAGCCGTCCAGCGAAGTGTCTGACCATCATGTGGGCCCTGGGTCAAGCAGGTTTTACCAACCTCACTGAAGGACTGAAAGGTAACAGAGAAGGGGGGCAGGAAGAAGGGTGGTCTTGGAAGCAGTAAGCTTTTTAACATCCCCAGTGGGTCCGAGCCTGAGTCTTCCTCCCTGAACTTTGTCTCCTCAGTGTGGCTAGGGATCATGCTGCCTGTGCTGGGCATCAAGTCTCTGTCTCCCTTCGCCATTGCATACCTGGATCGGCTGCTCCTGTGAGTAACTGGGGGGGGAGGGGGGGTGGCGGGGGTCAGCCAGGAAGGCTTATGGTGTCCAAAGTTCCTGGTTCGGGGGCACCTCGGTCAGTTGAGCATCTGACTCCTGATTTTGGCTCGGGTCATGATCTCATGGTTTGTGGGTTTGAGCCCTGCATCCGGCTCTGCACTGACGGTGCTGAGCCTGCTTGGGATTCTCTCTCTCTCCCTCTCTCTGCCGCTCCCCTGCTCATGCTCCCTCCCTCAAAATAAGTTAAAAAAAAACTTTTTAAAAAATTTAAAACAAAAAAACACAAAGTAGCTGTTTCAGCAAAACGGGATGCTGTGATCCTGGCCTCCATACATGTGAGGAAAACCAGGACCAGCCCCTCCTGATCAGAATGTGAGGAAGGAAAGGAAAGAAGCTATTAAGGGGTAGGGGGTGGGGCAGGGTTTATGCCCATTTCCCTAGGTGTCGGGTTTAGCTGGGTTCACAGCCTGTATGGTAGTCTCCACAAGTCTATTCCTTCCTTCCCCCATAGGATGCACCCCAACCTCACCAAGGGCTTTGGCATGATTGGCCCCAAGGACTTCTTCCCACTTCTGGACTTTGCCTACATGCCCAACAACTCCCTGACACCCAGGTAGGACTACCCTGGGGCACACCTGCTGTGAAGGATCCCAGCAGAGTCAGGAGCAGGCAACATATTTCCTGTCCCCTCTTCTCCAACCATCCTAAATTTGAGATTCTCAACCTGCAAGGTTCAAGGGGTCGGTGAACCTCCTGAGATTGTGTGGGCCCTCAAGTATCATTGCCATATGGACATTTTCCTGGGGAGAAGATCCATGACTTCAACAGATTTTCCGGGGACTCTCTGTGTTTGAAAAAGACTCCTTGCCATTATAAGGCCCTTAGCGACTCCCCTCTCTCGGGCAGGAAAAGGGACACATCACATAGCTCCATTTAGAGCCTGTGCCTGGCTCTCCTCCCCACCCCCACCCCAGCCTGCAGGAGCAGCTGTGTCAGCTCTACCCCCGACTGAAGGTGCTGGCGTTTGGGGCGAGGCCGGAATCCATCCTGCATACGTACTTCCCCTCCTTCCTGTCCAGAGCCACCCCTAGCTGCCCTCCTGAGATGAAGAAAGAGGTGAGGAAGTGGCGGGAGGCCGCTGCAGAGGTCCCTACCTGCTGGTGAGGTCCCTGCCTTCATGGGACCCGTTTCCTGGGCACCTCCTTAGCTCCTGATAGCCACCCGCCCCACTCGCACACCACCCTCACGAGGACGGAGCTAAGCTGGTCTCTGATGTCCTGCCTCTTGTGGACGGGTGACCTTCCAGCTCAAGCTCTGGGTTGGGAGTTACAGCCTCCCCGTTACGATCTCTCAGACATTTCTGGGGTCTTGGCATGATTTCCCCATTCTCTGGGATGGGTGTGTTGCCTGGGCTGCCCCACTTGGGGGCCAGGGGTTACCTCTCAGCACCCTCCCCTCCAGCCAGCCCCAGGCCCCAGCAGTTTCTCCTGTCCCCTATGCAGCTCCTGAGCAGCCTGACCGAGTGCCTGACGGTGGACCCCCTCAGCGCCAGTGTCTGGAGGCAGCTGTACCCCAAGCACTTGTCACAGTCCAGGCAGGTGGGGGTGGGGGGCTGCCCACCTCCAGTCCATACAGAGAAGCCTAATCCATGCTTTCCCACCTGTCCCTAGCCTAGAAGTAGAAGGGGAAAATCTGTCACTGTCCTTTGGGTTCGCGCCTCTCAAATTGAGTGGGAACGTTGCTGGGGTGGCCTCTAGGAAGCTGCCCACTGTGGGAGGGAAGTGAAGGAGCCAGGGCCTAAAGGGGCACGGAAGGACGGGAAGGGCCAAGTGGGCCCCCTGATTGCAAGGGGTTGTGCTTTCCCCATAGCCTGCTGCTGGAACACCTGCTCAGGTCCTGGGAGCAGATTCCCAAGAAGGTGAGGAGCTGGGAGGACATGGCAGGCTGAGCCTCGTCTGGGTTCTGGGTTCGTACCCTTAAACCACTGCCCCCCCTCCCTGAGAAGGCACTGTATTCACTGCGTGGACAGTGAAACAGGGTGGAGGCTCGGTTCCCTTACAGACTGAATGCTGTCCTCTCAACCCAGACTTTTCTTATCCGATAGACACAGAAGTCTTTGCAAGAAACCATTCAGTCCTTCAAGCTTACCAACCAGGAGCTGCTAAGAAAGGGCAGCTGCAACAACCAGGATGCCGTCACCTGTGACACAGCCTGCAAGGTACCAGCACCCAGCCCTCCCCAGCCCGCGCACCGTCCTACACCTGTGGCTCAGCACATTCTCCGCCCCACCTGTCCCTGGAGGGGAGGAGGCCTGGCTTGAGGCCCGCCTTAGGAGGCGAGGACCACCCCCTTCCCTTCTGACCACCGGTCCTTCCCCCTCCCCTCGTAGGGCCTGTTGCAGCAGGCACGGGGCTACCGGCTGCCCTGGACACGGCTGCTCCTACTGGTGCTGATCTTTGCCGTAGGTTTCCTGTGCCATGACTTCCGGTCACATAGCTCTTTCCAGGGTAAGCAGTGATTGGCAGGTGAGGAAGATAGCACGAGGGTGAGGCACGGAGCTAGGTGTAGTGGCCACTGCCCCTAATACAGCCTTGTCCTAATCCTACAGAAGAAACCTTTCCAGGCAGGCTTTTCTGTCCACAACTGTGACATTACCACTTCAGATTGGACTGTTGCTTTGTAGTGTAGAAATGCTTGTGTATGCACGGTCTTGTTTGAGAAAGTGTTATCTCCTTTTTAACTCCTGAGGAAATTGAGGGTCACATTTACCAATTAGCTTCAGATCACGGCTGGTAAGTAGACGGGTGGACCCTTCAACCCAGGCTTCCTGACACCTGTCTGGCTGCCTCATTCCCATTCACCCGGCCCAGCAGGAGAAATGGGCTCAGCTCCCCAGGCCTGCACCCCTCCCTCCAAGCGAGCATGCTCCAGAGCAGACTGGAGCCAGCTCTGCAGCCCTGTGAGCACGCTGTGTTCTGCTGCATCCCCCACTGGGCCTGCTCTGGGGCCTGTAGTGTCTGTCTCCCCACTCCCTGTCCCCCTTGCCCCCCAGCTCACCACGGGCCCCCTTTACTCAGCCTCCCTCTCTGGCCGGTTGCTTCAATCATCTGGGTTCTTGCCTGCTGGCCAGCACGTATGTGCCAAGGTCTACTCCTACAGCCTGCAAGGCTACAGGTGAGCTCCGCCTGGGGAGGGGAGAAAGGAGGTGGCGGGGAGAGGGCTTGGTGTTCGAGGTGGTGGCGGTATCGGTCGGGAACGATGGCAGTTTTCCCTCCCCAAGGCCTTCCTTCCCCCCAGCTGTTCTCAGGGGAGCCGAGCTGTCTGAGGAAACTCGGCCTTCCTTTCTCCCCTCCATCTTGTACAGCTGGCTGCAGGAGACACTGCCAGCCTGGGGCTCCCACCTGCTGACCGTGGTGAGGCCCGGTTTGCAGCTGGCCTGGACCCACACCAATGCCACAGTCAGCTTCCTTTCTGCCCACTGTGCCTCCCACCTTGCCTGGGCTGGTGACAGCCTCGCCGGCCTCTCCCAGAGGGTAAGCCAGATACAGGGAGAATGGCTGGTCTGCCCAGGGGCCGGAAGGTGCAGCCCCGTGTGGAGCGGGTCCTCAGGACCAGGATGCGTTCTCCCGGTGCTCTAACCACCCCCATGCTCTGTGCTCCAGCTACAGATCCAGCTCCCCGACACCCTGATGCAGCTGCTCCGGTCTCTGAGGGAGCTGCTCCTGCTGCTTTACCACAGTGTGTTGCTGCCGCTGTGGCACGTCCTGCTAGAGGCCCTGGCCCGGGCCCAGGAGCGCTGCCATGAGGCGTGCAGGTGAGAGCCGCGTCCAGCGCTGCAGCGGGAGCCCCGGAGCCCCCTGCCCTTTCCCCAGGGACAGGGCTCTCTGTCCAGTCTCTCCCTGTGCCCCGCCCCAGCGGTCAAGCGTCCCTCGGCGACTCCGGGATGCGTGTTGTGGGTCTGAGCTGCGACCCTGTGACTTGACACCGCCTCCCAACCCCCACAAATGTTCTGCTTTCCTCCCAGAGGTGAGGTGACTTGGGACTGCGTGAGGACACAGCTCAGTGCGGCTGCCCGCTGGACCTGGCTCTGCCTACAGGACATCACCGTGGCTTTCTTGGACTGGGCACTTGCCATGATATCCCAGCAATAGGCCCCGCGTCCCTGTTTGGGGCAGCCCTCGGAGACTGCTGGGGGGTTTCCGCAAAGGAGTCTTTTTTACTTGGCGCCCGAGTTCTGTCTCCTAGGCAAGTGGCCAGTGGCCTCTGCCCCACTTCTTCTACCTTTGGTGGGGACTGAGCCCAGAGGCATCTCAGCCTCCTACCCCTGATCCCACTGAACACTTGCCTGGCCCTGTTGCATGTAGCTCCCGGCCTCTGTCCTCAGGCCGGTAGCCTCTGTAGCCCGTTCTGGTCTCCTGCTCTCCACTTCCTTCCATCTCATCCCCGAAGCCCCAAAACAGCTCCTCTCCAAAGTGGTGGGACTCCACTGAGTGACATCTGCATTCTTTTGACGAGTGATTCCTGCTCCCAGAATTTGGTCACGGTGGAACAAGGAGAGGGGCCTCCAGAAGAATATAGCACTGTAGTGGGCGACAGAGGCCTCGTCTCTCAACCCACAGCCTGGGCGTGACTGTCGGTGGACGTGAGGGCTGGCCGGAAAGGCCTTTCACCTCCAAATGCCCAACTTAAGTCCTTTGAGGCCCCTCACTGCCCCTCCTCCATCACGGTCCTACTTCCTTACTCTCCACTCCCCTTTGTTGCTGGGGGACTCTGCCTCAAGGTTCAGCTTATCTCTGCCGCCCAGCCCTACCGTCTGCCTGGAGAGCAAAGCCCAGGTGGTTGTGTGCCTCGGGCCCAGTGAACCTTCCAGCAGCCCATCGAGACGGGATTCAGCATGTGGCCCCTGGGTATGCCTACTGGGTGGAATAAAGGACACCGGTGTGATTGCCAGCTTTCCTGTCCGCATCGTCACGTCGGGATTCCCGTGGTTGTGAACGGGACAGCGAAACACTGGGCATATGCGTGTTCTCCTTTGGCCCCCTGCCTCCTGGAGGTTGTAGCCACTGGCTGCAGGGGAGCTTCTGGCAGGGAAAGCTCACGCCCATCACTCTAAACTTGGACCTGTTGAGGATTCCAGACGCTCCTTTTGCTGCCCTAATCATATTGTCTCACTTGCCACTATGATTCGTGTCCCAACACTACCTTGATGGCTTGACTATTTTAAGCTAGAAAAAGCAGGGAGAGTTTTCTAGGGGAATTCTTGGTCTGTGATTGGTGGTGGTCTCTTCCTTGCTAGGACCTTCATTTTATTTTATTTTATTTTATTTTTATTTGTATTTTTATTTGTTTTTAGGTAGGCTCCATGCCCAATGTGGGGCTTGAACTCACAACCCTGAGATCAGAGAGTCACATGCTCTCGGACAGAGCCAGCCAGGCACCTTGCCGGGACCTTAATTTATTAATTAGTTTTATAAGGCAAGGAGTGAAAGATGTAGGACTCCAAAAGACACATGAGTCAAGGGCCTATCACCAAAGCCCCTTTTTGTTTTTGACCGGGGACCGTAAGAGAGCTGCACAGGCTTTCCACTCTCACCTCAAGATTCTAATGTTTGAAATGTAAGCAGTGCTAGAGGTGCGCTGTCCACTCCAACCCTCCCAGGCTGGTTCCTGCTTCCATCAAACCCTGAGATGACAGCAGGATGATGGCCAGCTACCACTTTCCCATTCAGTTGTTGCCCTGAGACTCTGCCTATCGAGTAGCCAGCGTAGAAAAATCATGGCACAAAGTGAGGTCATGAGTACAATGGCGTCTCCTGTTGTGTTCTCTTCCCTTGTTAGGATGTAACTCTTACCTGTCGAGCGTTAAACAGTCCACGTTGGGCAGAACCCTGCTCCTAGTGGCAGGTGACCACGACCATTTTTCCCAAGGGAAAAAACCCACCTGGCAGCTAAGGTCTGGGACTGCTAGGCAGGACTGTCCAAGGGTCCCAAGACCTCACTTCTTCCCAATCAGAAACAGGTGCAATTCTTAAGAACAGCGAATCCTTCTAACTGGCCTGAATTCAAGGCAAGTTGAAGGAAGGGCTGCTGTGAACCTGGCTTGGCAACAGCATAGGACAAGTAAAATGACGACCCTGTCCTATGATGACATTGAATCACCAACGCTGCTGGACTGTCACAATCCAGCAAATCAAAGAACGCCACTTAGGAGTGCTGCGTTGGTTTCTAGTGTGTACAAGATTTACCTTGCTGGGTTTGTTTAGTTTCTGACCTAGAATCCTGGGGTACAACGTGTAATCAGGTTGGCTGGGGCCTCCACAGCTTTTCATAGGGACACTGACACCCTAATTGGCTTTATTTGATAAACCCCATTGTTTGACCTGTTATTGGAATTGTCCAGAATTTCTCCGGTGTCAAGAGAAGTAGTCCAACACTGCACCTGCTGTCCAATAAAGCTAAACCAGACACCCAGAAGTTTCACATTTGGCAGACCTGTCCATGCACAAGCATCTAAGCTGAGCCGGTGAACCGACCTAGTGTGGACTAGATGAGCAGACCCAGGCTGACAGGTGGGCTATCACCCTATGATGACCGGTGTTACTGGAGGAACAGAAGTCACCTGACGCCTCAGAAGGTCACATTTGGCCATTGTAACTTTACTTTTTACACAGCTGGAGTTCTACAGATAACATGCCCCAAAAAACGAAGGGCAGTTTGAGTATGGTTATCTTTTATCAATCTCTTACCAACTCCTGTATGGGCCTGCGAGTTCTGGTACATGACTCATTTGAAACACTTCTTCCCAAAAGGCTTAAAGCACGTTTCTGGATGTGTACCTATAGCGCCAGGTTTACAGCAGGGCAGCTTAATGGGTGGTCTGACTTCCCCAAAACATGGTGTCGCTAGACTCACCTGTAGCATTGCCAGTCCCTTCTCAAATGCCATCACCCCTGGGGTGGAGCGTTTCCCACGGAGACGGGCATGCCTGCCTGTTCAAACGATGATTTCAAAGACTCTCCAAGGACATAGGAAAATGCTTATAATTGAGCTCAATTTGTTGAAAATGGGCTATAATAAAAGTATCCAGAAGAGCGTTGGCAAGGATGTGGAGAAATTAGAACCCTCCTACATTGCTGGTGGGAATATAAAATGGTTCAGTCAGTGTGGAAAAAATTTGGTGGTTCCTCAAAGAGTTAAACATATAATTACCACAAACCCCAGCAATGTCACTCCTATACACCCAAGATAAAAACACATATCCACACAGAAACTTGTACATGAATGTTTATAGCACTGTTATTCATAAAAGTTAAAAGGTGGGAACAGCCCAAATGCCCATCAATAGATGGATAAACAAAATGGTATAGTGATACAATGGAATATTATGCAACCACCAAAAGGGAGAAGGTGCTGACACGTAACACAACCCGGAAGAGTCTCAAAAACATTTTGACAAGTGGAAGAAATCGGACACAAAAGGTCACATATTTTATTATTTCTCTTATATGGGATCTCCAGAATAGGCAAAGCCATAGAGAAAAAGCAGGTTAGTGGTTGCCTGGGCAGGGGCACAGGTCGGGGAGTGGGGGAGTGGTGGTGGGGAATGATTACTTAAAGAGTACAGGATGTTCTTCTAGGGTGATGAAAAAAATGAGTTTTGAAACTAGAGAGAAATGATAATTTGCATAATACTGTGAATGCACGAAGTGCTACTGAACCGTTCATACTTTAAAACGGTTCATTGTATGTTACGGGAATCTTGTCTTTAAAAAAAAAAAAAAAAAAAAAAAAGTTCGGTTTACCAGCATCCTTCCCCTCAAGAAAGAGAGTCAATGGGCACACTAAAGACTGAGCCAAGAAAACTGCCCAAATTAACACTCTCGGACATAGTGGTAGCATTTGGAGCAGCAGAATGAAGCTAAACTAAGAAATCAGTGGGGAGATGTTAACCTCCTGCTTCGTGGGTGGGCGCAAGAGTGAAAGCCCTGTGTGCTCAGTGACATCAGAGACCTCGGATTTAAAGTGTAGGGCTGCAACGGGTCCTAAAACCATCACTGGACCTGGATCTGCCCGGGGCGACTGTGACTCCAGGTAGCCCAGGCCGCAGAGCTGGAAATGGTCCAGGTCTTCCCACACAGGCACTCCGCCAGACCACCAAGCAAGGCTTCGTAGGGGAGGTGGGTTTTAGGTTGGCTTCAAAGCCCCAGGAAATTCTGGTGGGCAAAGGATTGTAGGCTGGCATTCCAGGCCCTTGGAAAGAGGCGCGGAGGTGTGACGAGATAGGGGCAGGGGCGGACGGGTGGACTTGGCCTCGCCCAGGGCCCCCTCCGCGCCTGCGGCCAGGCCGGAATCGCAGGCTTTCTGCGCGGCGGGACGGTGCGCTGTCCTGCACACAGCGAACAGCTCTGTGGTTTGTGTGTTTCATGCTCCAGCCAGAACGAATAAATCCTGACAAAACGTTGGTTAACTGACCTAATGAATGTCCTTCACATCAGGAGAGCAGTAGGATTTTACCGGCGCCCCAAGACACCGAAGGGAAATCTGGAGCAAATAGCGAAAGTAAGCCCTCGGCTTTGCAAACTGGACTTGCGCTTTGCAACTGCAGAGCACACGTGCGTGCCCGCCGCGCACGGGAAATGCGCCCAGCGGCCCAAGGTTGCGAGCAGGATCTCAAAGCGTCCTCAATCCTATAAAAGCCACGGGGGGTGAGGAGATGTGGGTTTTTTTGTTCGTTTGTTTTGTAAAAAACGGAAATGGAAGGTAAGTGTATTGCCCATTTCCTTTGTCCAGAGTTGGGAAGCAGGTTCTTTGCCCGAACTTGTTTCCGGCTTCCTTTGTTTCTGTGCGGCTTGGAGGGACTCGGCAGGAGAGCTCCTTTTATAAAGCGGGGTGGGGAGCTCTCCCCCAAATCTTCTAGGTCTTGTCAGAGTAATGTGGCGTTGGTAAGCATTAGGGAGGAATTGGCAGGCGTCAGAGACAGCGGAGCCTTCGATAGCTCAGTTGGTAGAGCGGAGGACTGTAGTGGTACGAGTTGCGGCAATCCTTAGGTCGCTGGTTCGATTCCGGCTCGAAGGACTTCGTACAATCTTTTTAGCTTCCAACTCAAGCCAATCAAGTCGTAGGGAGAAAGTTTCACCGAGAGGCCCGCTGTGGATTTGCAGGAGCACGGCAGATGTTCGGTGAAACACATGTGCAGTAAGTAATCATTGTACGATCCCTCTTCTGTGTTAAATGCGAAGATATGTTATTACTATTGCTTACGTGTGATTATTATATGCCTGCTTTTAAAAATCTTGCCCACGATCCCCCTGTACACTACTAGATAAAGGTTTTGAATTACGGTCGGTCCTCGGGTCAGCGGCCAGCCTAGAACAGCCTGTAAGGCAAAAGGAAGAGAGGCGGCAGCAGGCGGGGGATTAGCTCAAATGGTAGAGCGCTCGCTTAGCATGCGAGAGGTAGCGGGATCGATGCCCGCATCCTCCACTGAGGCTTTTTGCCCCCTGTATCAGTATCAGAGGATTCCTGAAGGGCGGGAGATCCGCTGACCCGGGAAGGTATTTTGTAATACACAGAAGAGCGCGGTGCGCAATGACTAGCTTCGCACATCGTCCTTTTATTTTGCAGGTGAGTCTTCCGGTTTATTTCTTGGTCACTTCTGTCTTGCCCTCCTCCCAGCGGGCGGGCCGTTAACCGTCTTCTGAGAAGACCCCGGTGGAACCTTCTGGCCGGATCTGCCCGCCGAGCCCCCAAAAGCCACTGGCTCAGGTACCCGCTAACGTGCGAGGGAACCCCTGCGTGCTGACCAATGGCAGCGAGCCTTACTGGGCGGGTAGCCAGCTGTATCAGCGGCCAATAGGCGAGAGACTTCTTGTTTCCTGGCAGAGCGGGGTCCCGGCACCGCGGCGCTCGGGTTTTGTTTGGGTCCTGGGTGGAGGACCCGGGTGCCGGGGCCCGAGGTGGCGCCTCGCTAGCGGGAGAGGGAGCGGGATCGCCGGCCCCGAGAGAGGTGAGGGGCGCTGCGTGGAGCTCGGGCCCCGCCGGCCCCGGCCCCGCCCCCTTCTCAGCCCCTTTCGGCCCGGAGCCCCTCTGGAATGCCACCCCGCCCCACGGCCCGGCCCGGCCTCCCCCCCTCCCCCCCCCCGGCCCCACTCCCACGCCCGCACCTCAGACCCCCCCAGTCCCTGCCCCGAGTGTGAGACCCTGTCGTCCATTCATGCCTCCGAACCCCGCCCTGCCCAGGGCGAGCTCGGTCGGTGTGAGGTGAGGTTCTGTCAGAGTCGAGGGTCGAGAATCACCCCCTACCCCCAAGTGGGTCTCTACCAGCTACGTTTTTAGAGGTGCTCAGCATACCCATCACTTACCCACAACTATTGCCAGCGTAGCTTTTTCAGGGACTCCAGTGCTTTGCAGGGCGGGAGGGGGCTGGAGACAGACCCATGCCCTAACTGGCATTGAGCTACAGTTTCCAGGTGAGCAGGTGGCTTCTGCCTTGTTTCTTTTGACTTGGCAAAGGCCACCGTTTTCTAGGCATAGGGTAGTGACAAAAAAGGAAGAACTAGCCCTTCCAAGGGTTCAGGGGAGCCACAGACGAATGCCTGGTCAGGACTTGTGAGGACAGAGGAGTGGAGAGAAGCAGCTGCCCATTTAAACTTAGAATCTTGGCTCTGTCCGCTGCTCTGCTCTGCTGGAGATCAGGGAGCCAGTCTAGGAACAAGAGATCCAGAACGGCCCGTTTTTCAAGACGGCCACGTGCTGTGGTGGGTGTATCTGGGTAGGTTTGAGAAATCTGACCTCTCCAATGTTATTCTCCAGTCTTTTGCAAAAAAGCTTGGACTCTAGCGTTTCTCAACATTAGTTAAGCCATGGAGTACTTCATTTTGGGTAAGCCAAGATGTAGTAAAATGGGGTCCTTTTAGGTCAGTTATAACCCTTTGTGTGGCGTTAGACAACTGCTTTCTCTTAGCCGTTGCTAGAAGGCCACTTCTGCCTTTTCTGAGGTGGAAAGAGCCTCTTGCTTCTTAGGGCATTTCCTAAGAAGAGCTTTCATTGATCAGGAGATACCCAAAAACCTTGTTTTCATTTTTCTTCCTTCTTCCTACGCCACCCCCCACTCTCCCCCAGCTCTCAGGGCCAGAGTGGGCAGGAGGATGCTTTCCCAGCCTCACCATGGAGCTGCGCTGTGGGGGATTGCTGTTCAGTTCTCGCTTTGATTCAGGGAACCTAGCCCACGTGGAGAAGGTGGAATCTGTGTCTAGTGACGGGGAAGGAGCAGCAGGTGGGGCATCAGCCCCCACCAGTAGCATCGCCTCTTCTCCTGACTACGAGTTCAACGTGTGGACCCGACCAGACTGTGCTGAAACGGAGTTTGAGAATGGGAACAGGTAAGGGGGGAAGAGGGGAGGGTGGAAGAAGGACAAGAGAGGAGGTGGCCAAGGCCCCAAATCCAGGCTCATTTCGCCGTCTTACAGTTCATACCGTCAGTACCCTTCCTCTCCCTCCCCTCTTCCCTCCTCCCTCGCCTCCTCTGTACCGAACAGGCCTTTCCCAATCTCGCTCGCTCCAGCTGTTTCACGTAGCCTGTCTCCAGCCCTCAGTATGTAATGACCTATTCCTCCTCCTCTGGCCCTCAGGTCATGGTTCTACTTCAGTGTCCGGGGAGGAACTCCAGGGAAACTCATCAAGATCAACATTATGAACATGAATAAGCAAAGCAAGCTATACTCCCAGGGCATGGCCCCCTTTGTGCGCACACTCCCCACCCGGCCACGCTGGGAACGCATTCGAGATCGGCCCACCTTTGAGGTAAGTTCTCCATGAGGGGGAAAGACAGACTTGGGTGCTAAAAGCAGAAGAGGGAAAGAATAGAGGAGTTACCCCGGATAGAGAGTACCAGGCAGGTGGGACGCCAGGTTTTGGTATCAGCTTTCCCTCTAGTGCTAGCTGGAGTCCAAGATAAGCCCCTGCTTCAGGAAGCCTAGAAGGAGCCGACTGTCATATGGAAAGTCCCAGAGGGAGGGAAGTCGGGCATTGTGTTGAGGGTGTAAGGTCAGTTCCTGGCGATCCCAACAGGATCTTAGTTCTCACACCAACAGCCCCTCCCTCTTCCTCCTCTGCTCCTCAGATGACAGAGACGCAGTTTGTGTTATCCTTTGTCCACCGTTTCGTGGAGGGCCGTGGGGCCACCACCTTCTTCGCCTTCTGCTACCCCTTCTCCTACAGTGACTGCCAGGACTTGCTAAACCAGCTAGACCAGCGCTTTCTGGAGAACCACCCTACCCATAGCAGGTGCCAACCCCATCCTTACTCCTGCCACCCAGTCCTCGACCAGACAGCACCTCTGCTACTTCTGGAACTTGCCCCAGGAGCCCCGAACCAAAATGTCACCCGCTCTTTTTCTGTGCAGAATGTGGGACTTTGGGTACCTTTGACCAATATGTTCCTGTGTGACCATGACCTCAGCCTACCGCTACCTGCATTCTACTCACCCACCTGCCCAGTTCAAGCCTCTTAATATCCCAGCTCCCATCAGTTGCCCAGAACTTAGCCCCGCCATTGCCCAACACACCCTTTTTTCTGTCCCGGCAGAGGGTGAGTCTGTGTATGAAGTCATCACATAGTAGAGAGCCATAAACTGGGGAGAAAACAATAAGTTCATCCCGTCTTGTATTCTGCATTCTACTAATTCAGACGACCCAAATCCTTAGCCTCATTTAACACTCTGAGGGACTCTAAGGCCCCAAAGGTTAGCGTGAAAGACCAGATCCTACAAATCCTAGGCCGGGGATGAGGCTCACCTCTTGCTAGGACTTTAGGGACTTCTCGTGGCTTAATCATTTTTATCCCCATAGCCCCCTGGACACCATTTATTACCACCGTGAGATCCTTTGCTATTCTTTGGATGGACTTCGTGTAGATCTGTTAACGATCACTTCCTGCCATGGGCTTCGAGAAGATCGAGAGCCCCGTCTAGAGCAGCTATTTCCCGATACCGGCACCCCCCGACCCTTCCGTTTCACAGGCAAGAGGGTGAGTGGGAACAGCATAAAGGTGGCACCATGGCCTTTCCGTAGCTCCAAGCCCTGTGGATAGCTTAAGGCCACGTTACCTCTGGGAGTCGTGGCCGCATTCGGAGGCAAGCAGGGCTGCTCCCAGCTCCTCTTGCAGACTCAGCCAGCTGCAAATCCAGTGGCTCTTCCTGCCCGCCCCCCATTTACTGTGAGAGTGGACCTACCGGGTAACTGGCCTAATGACCGCTCTCCTCTCCACCTCAGATATTCTTCTTAAGCAGTAGGGTACACCCTGGGGAGACTCCATCTAGCTTTGTCTTCAATGGCTTTCTGGACTTCATCCTTCGACCTGATGACCCCCGGGCCCAAACCCTGCGTCGCCTCTTTGTCTTTAAGCTGATTCCCATGTTGAACCCCGACGGTGTGGTCCGGGGCCACTACCGGTAAGCAGCCTCCCCAGCCTGTCAGGATTGTTCCCGGTCCCCTTCGTGTCCTCCACCTCAGTGAAATACTATCAGCCTCTCCTTTTAACTTCTCCTGCATTCCCAGTCCTCTTGTACCCGAACAAGGGCAAGCCCATCTCATTGCCCAGGGACCAGAGAAGGAATGTGGCACATCTAGCAGCGCTCTCTGGAAGGAGCAGAGTTAGAATAACCGCAGGTCCATCTGGGTAGAGGGAGCCGTGCTTAGTCTCTGCGGTCGGGGGGACAGCCCACCAAGGAGAGGGCCTGTTCTCAATCCTTTCCTTCCTAATGCAACCTGGGCCTCTCATTTTGCAAGTCAGTCTCCCCCAGGCCCCCTTTCATCTACTCTCATGTCTCCTTCACCGGCTCAGCGCTCTAGACTCTGCTTCAGTCTCTGTTTTCCTATAGCACAGACTCGCGTGGAGTGAACCTGAACCGTCAGTACCTGAAGCCCGATGCAGTCCTGCACCCAGCCATCTACGGGGCCAAAGCTGTGCTTCTCTACCACCACGTGCACTCCAGACTGAACTCCCAGGGTCCCTCTGAGCACCAGCACAGTCCCCATCTCCCTCCTGATGCTCCCCTTTCTGACCTCGAGAAAACCAACAATATCCAAAATGAAGCTCACCTTGGGCACGCGTCTGACGGGGATGACCCTGAAGGCTGGACACAGACCGAGTCGGCAGAACAGAAGCCCAGCGGTGTGTGGATTATGCCACAACGGTCCGCTGAGGTTGAGCAGCCGGCCCCCGACACCATCCCCCCTAAAGAGAGTGGCGTCGCTTACTATGTGGACCTGCACGGACATGCTTCCAAAAGGGGCTGCTTCATGTATGGAAACAGCTTTAGTGATGAGAGCACCCAGGTAGGAATCCAGAGTGCCACGTGAGTGTGGGAAGTGTTGCAGGTCAGGAGATACAGGTTAGGCCGAGGACAGAGGGAAGGTGGTCTTGTGACAGGAAGGCCTGTGGCTGCAAGAGGTATTCTACCTCCAAACAAGCTTCAAAGGGCCAAGGGGGGATGGCACTGGGGCTTTGTGTCTCAGTCTTTACATCATGACCTCTGAACGAAGACCAAGCTTTCAGCATCGTGGTCTTTATTCTACAGTTTGGGAAATCAGGGGAAAAGGAAAAGTTTGCATTGTGGGAGAGAAGAAACTAAGAGCTTAAAAAGAGATAGAACTGTACCTTTCCAACACCTGGAAATAAGGTCAAGCACACAGTGACATTTTCAAAAAACACGGTCTCTGCCGTGTATTTAGTCACATGGCCCCCTGCTTGCCATCTCTTCCTTGCCCGTTCCTTCTTTCTGTCTGTCTCTCCTGAATTGCCTTTTTCCTCCCTCATACAGGTGGAAAACATGCTGTATCCAAAGCTCATCTCCTTGAACTCAGCACACTTCGACTTCCAGGGTTGCAATTTCTCAGAGAAGAACATGTATGCCCGAGACCGCAGAGATGGCCAGTCTAAGGAGGGAAGCGGCCGGGTTGCAATCTACAAAGCCTCAGGGATAATCCACAGGTTGGGGGGAAACTGGGATATAGCTGATGAAGTAACTTCCTTAAAGAAAACAATACCCAGTCTAAGTTGTTTGAGGGGCAAGGGACGGCCCAAATCTTCGCAAAAGACAGGCTCACCATTAGCATTGCTGTCTTTGGCCTGAGAGTCTGACTTTTTGGGACTTCTCGGGTACATGATAGAGTGCCGAGGTCAATTGCTAGTTCCTAAGGATTAGCACTTTGTTTGTATCCACTGTTTTCCAAGTGATTATTTCTTAGACCATCTAGGCTGTCCCCCATGGTTCTGTCCTGATTTTTCCGGGCAGGACACTAATAAAGGTCTCTGTGTCTTAGCTACACACTTGAATGCAACTACAACACCGGACGCTCAGTTAACAGCATCCCTGCCGCCTGCCATGACAACGGGCGGGCCAGCCCCCCTCCCCCGCCGGCTTTCCCCTCCAGATACACTGTGGAACTGTTTGAACAGGTATGAATACAGGGGATACCTGGGGAAAAGGGGAACCCCAAAGTCTGGAATGGTCTTCACTCCTGCTGCCTAAGGCCCTCTGAAGAGAGGCTTACCACCGTCACCATCTCACCACTGTGGTTATTTTCCGCAGTTAGCATAGGGGCAGGCCCCAGACTCTGATGGGATTGGGACGATGAGTAGGCACTATTTCTGACCTCATACCACAGAGAATCCCCAGCACATCTGAGTCAGATTCTTTGCGTCTTAAGCTGGTCGTCTTCCTTCTGTTGGGTTTGTTCACTCCTACCTAGGCTTAAAAGCACCACCTCTGCAGTGGTCTTTGAGGACCCCAGGGTCCTAGAGCACGCGAGAGAAGGAGAAAGAGCTGCAGGTTATAGAAGAGATTGAAACGCCTTCTCCTGCTGGGAGAATGCCTTCCTGGTGCCAGCCAGAAAGCACACTTGCTCTTGCCCATAAAGGATGAGGGTCCCAAAATGAGCAACGGTTTAGGGAACGGCTTTAAATCTGCCGAGATAAATAGCCCTGGCACAAAATATAGCCTGCCCGCTGAGGAAATTTGGGGCCGGGCCTCCCCTTCCACTGTGCTGTGCAACCCCCTCCCCAACATAGCAGCCTGGGTTGGAAGTCCCAGATGCTGAGCCAAACTGGACTACCCCACAGGTGGGACGAGCTATGGCCGTTGCAGCTCTGGACATGGCAGAATGCAATCCATGGCCCCGAATTGTACTATCAGAGCACAGCAGCCTCACGAACCTCCGCGCCTGGATGCTAAAACACGTGCGCAGCAGCCGCGGCCTGAGCAGCACTGTGAACGTGGGTGTCAACAAGAAGAGAGGCTCTCGAACTCCACCCAAAAGTAACAAGTAAGACCCACAGGGTGGAAGGAGGAAAGGGTATGAAAGTGGAACAGGGCTTTAGAGCAAGGAGTTCCAAGGGGTTTGTGTTCCTCCCCTATCCAAAAGGACCACATGGTGAGTATTTTCAGAGCAAGTTAAAATTGGTAAGATTAGTAGATTTTTTTGAAAATGGGATCCTCTTCCCTCTTCCCTGGAGCTACAGACTTCCTAGGCATCTGGAAACCAGGCCAGGGGATTCCCTGCTCCAGAGCCCGGCACAAAATTAAATTTAATTGCGGTGGGGGTAAGGGCAGGTCTCGGTTTCCAGGGGTTGGGAATGACCGAGAGGTCCAAGGGAATAAGGGGGGAATTCACTAAGTTAAGCTGCTCCGAGACAGCCCCGCAGCCCTTAGTATGTTTTCTGCAGGAGCATGTATTTGTGAACAAGGGCTCCCAGGCATCCTGAGATCAGCTGGTATGGCCCAGGTTAGATACCCCATCTGTGGACACAGATCCTTCCCTTTTCCCTTGCAGTGAGCGCCTTTGCCTTTTTCACCCAAGGTGAAGCGTTCCTGAGCATCAGACCTCAGGGAAAGCCTTGGGACACAACCTCCCCGGCCCAGGGCTAACTGGCATCTGCTTGCTTCTTTGCAGCGGCTTGCCTGTTTCCTGCTCTGAAAATCCCTTGAGCCGTGCACGCAGTTTTAGCACTGGCACAAGTGCCGGTGGCAGCAGCAGCAGCCAGCAAAACTCTCCACAGATGAAGAACTCCCCCAGCTTTCCTTTTCATGGCAGTCGGCCCACAGGGCTGCCAGGCCTGGGCTCTAGCACTCAAAAGGTCAGCCACCGGGTGCTGGGCCCCATCAGAGGTAAGCCAGTCTGGGAGCCCCTGCAACAGGTGTTCAGTTGTTTGGGGAATTGCTGGGGGAAATGAGAGCTTGAAGATACACACTCTTGGTTGGGACCAAGGGGTGAATCAATAAAAGTAGTTTATAGCAGAATCTGCAGCCTCTCCTGCGACCTTGGTGTTCCCTGCGCCATGAGCCCCAGAGCAGTACTGTGTGTGGCACAGGCGGGAGTCCTGGGTACCTGGGCTTCAGCACATGCTGGGAAGCAGGGGGATTTCCAAGAACAAAACACTAGCTGCAACAGGGCCACACTGAAATGTGGAGCCTCCATATCAGGAATGGTGTCAGACTGTCTTGTTAGGAGCAGTGTAAGGAAACGTCCTCACAACGCAAATTGTAGCACCGTAGAGATGGGAGAATCCTATCCAAGGTCTCTATGGGATGAAACCGTTCCTGGCTTCAGAGCCTGTTCAGAAAGCGGTATCAGAAGGATGCTAAGTCTTCCAGAGAAAAACGGAACAAGTACAGACAGCTTCTGTTGGAGGCTTACAACACAACAGTCTGGCCCCTCCCAGCAGTCACCACAGCTGCTCAACTGTGCATCAGTACCCCCCGGGGTTGGCTTGATGAGACCCTGCCTGGTGAGAGATTCTGAGTTCAGAGGTATACCAGAAACAGATGGGCTTTTAGGGACGAAGAAGAGGAAGAGACCGTGGAGCCATTCCTTGGGGGTGACTCAGACTTGGGTGGGGGGAGATTGTTGTAGTGCCACTTCCAGAAATACACGAAACCTCAAAGCAGTATTGTACGTGGCCTCTGGGCTGGAGACATCCTGCCAGAGTTTGGAGGCTTGTGAGCTGGAACTAAGAGGCTGGGGGTCTTCAGGCCACACTCCTCATTAGCACTCCCTGGTAGGGACCCAGAGGCCTGCCCTGGGGCAGTGGCTATGGGAGCCTGACTGCACCCGCTGGAGCAGCCACAGGGGAGGGAGCATTGGTCCTTAGCAGCTTTGGCCAGTAAGACCGTTTATCCCTCATAAGCAACACAGTTACCGCTGCTTCTATTCCGAGCCCCATTCTTTGAGATTCTCCCTTCATTTGGAGAGGATGCTTTTGTACAGCGTTGTTTGAAGGAGAGTATTAAAATAATAATGCCACGTATTTAAATAGCATTAAACAGCGAACAAAACAGTATCACATATATATATTTCATTTAGTCCTCACAAGGACCCTGTGGGGTGGATGGCATTTCCATTTTTCTGATGAGAAAACTGAGGCTGTTTAAGGGCGACTTGTCCAAGATTTCAGAGCTTAATATTAAGTAGCAAAGTTACTCACTAATCATTATTCAGACTTCCTCTAATTTCTCTTCCTTTTTTCTTTCTGTTTTTTTCCTTTTTGTCAGCCTCTCATACCTCTTCACTCATAGCTCCTGGGAAGGAATGTCAGCGTCCTAAATTCCCCTTCCCTGACTACAAAAGAGAAATAGGAAAGAGTCTTCTCTAGGCCCAGATCCTCACTGGAGGATTCTAAGCAGTTTTTCGTTCGTATTTTATTCTCGTCCCCACCCCACCCCATGCAGAGTGCTGTATGAAGCTCCGTCAGTGAGAGACATGTATTCTGTGTCTTTGTTACTTCCCCAAATAACGAAGAGAAAAGGTGCATATTCAGTACTAAATACTTGCCGGTTGGCTGACTTTAAATTTAATAGGGGACACAGGACAGTGAACAACATAAAAGCACACACTCGTAAACACAGGGCACTTGGGGAGCCACCGTCACAGAACACTCAAGAGTAAGTAGCCAAAGAATGTTCAGTTGAGCGATGATTTTGAAGAATGGATGGTAGCATATGGCTTGACAAAAACATTCCAGAGATGAGAGTGGTAGCCAGGGCCAGTGCTGCTGTGCAGAGAGGACAAGAAGCGGACAGACCTAGCTGGTGCAAAGGGCCAAGCCCTTCAGCACAGAAATTAGGTGGAGAGAGGTTGGAGGAAGAAGTTGAAATGTCTGGAAAACAAAGATGATGAGTTAACTGAGACATAGGACAACGATTGTGTGCTTCAGAGAATGGTGGGGACGAGAGATTTATGCAAGAGTGGCCTGTGAACTGTATGTATTGGGTAGGCGGGGGGAGGGGAATCCTCACAGTAATTGATATATGAGATAACTAATGGCTATACCAGGGTCTGGAAAGGAGAGAGAAATATATGCATCAGAAACAGGTAGCAGGATTCAGCGATGGTGGAAGAGAGGCAAACTAAGAGTTTCAAGGTTACAAGCCAAAGGAGAGAGTCATGGTGATGTTAAGACATTGTTTGGAAGAAAAAGTGTTGAGTTTATCTATTTCAGACATACTTGGATGTCATGGGCTATCTATACGGAGATGTCCTGCAGGCAGAAAAAAGAGCCAGCCTGTAGAAAAGGTGACATCAAGGTTGGATCTAGGCATCAGCCATACGCAGGTGCAGGTAAAACAAGTGAGAAGCGATGTCCCCCCAGGTAAATGAGCTAAGAAGCAGAAAAAAGGAGCTGGCGCCAGGAAGAGACACCCTGGGGACTTGAGTAAAACTTGTGAGACCTAACAAACTATGTCTCTAAAGTCAAAGGGTTGAGAAGAGGGTTACTAATTCTATCAAACAGGAAGACTGGAAGGAGGTGAAAGGTCAGAGCGCTGGAATCTTGACTCCAGGTACTACAGTTTTTGCCGCTTCATCTCCTAGAGTCTCCAGTAGGACTCTAGGATTGGAGACTAGTCCCGGCTTAGGATAGGGACCTGCGGCTTTATTTGTCCGGTTGATCTGTCCTATAGCTTTGTGCTATTTCCTGGTTCTGCACATCCGGTTCTTTGGCCCCTGCCACATCTAGTCATACTTTGTTTTCTGACATAGGAAGAACACAGCTCCTGTATCTCTGAGACCTAACTATAAAGCGGCTATACTTTCCAAACCCAAAACTGAGACTGTGATCTGACAAAAGATTTTTTTCTGACTTGTAAATTTAAAAGAAAATTCCCACTGATGTATAAAAATCGTATCACACTTAACTGTATAGTTAATTCATGACTATCCTTTATTGGCTAGAACAGAGCATAAGATAGGCTATCCAGAAAATTTCAGAAAAGAGCTAGGCAGCCCAGCCAGAAGCTTAAAGCAGAGGTTAGGGAACTAGTCTGGCAGGTTCTATTCTCAAGACTGGAGGATGAACATTTTAGGAGGCCAACGAGCAAGGCAACTCAGGGTGAACAGGAATGTTCCTGAGACAGGAGACTGCAAGAGCCTCCAAGGAAGCTTGACCCCACTCCCACCCCCTGACCGCAGTGCCAGGAGCTTCTTTACCTAGTTGCCCCAGCTGCAAAACACCTCCTGAGCAACACCTGCCCAGTTATGCAGCCGAGTTCCAGTTCAGCAGGCACAGAAGGGCACACAGCATTGGCAGCAGCTGTTGCTGCAGAGGAAAGTAAGCTCCCGGGAAGAGCTTATCCAGTGACCGAGTCAGGGAAGTAGGAAGTTGAAAGCCTGCAAGATACTGATGCAAAACAGAGCTTGAAGGCAAGCCGGCTGGGGTGAGGGTGGATAAATCAACCAGCTCCACCTGTCTGTTATGTAGGGCATAGGACTAAGGTGAAGCTGGTGGGGCGCCCAGGACTCGGGGTCGGGAGTGCACTCCCTAGGATGAGTGAGACCCCTAGGATGAGTGTCTCATCCTAGTCCTGGCCCTGGATTCAGGCAAGTCTCACCCAGTAACTGAAACATATTCCCTGGCCCTGTGGCCTATCTGGTGGGGCCGTGGGGTAAAAGACAAGGGGCAGTGTAAAAACGGAGGCTGTCAGCTGTCATCCCACCACAGCCACCGTCCTCCCTCCCAGCTCTGGCATTTGCATCTGTAGTTACTAGAACGCTTTCCTGGCCTCTGCCATGCCATGGCTCAGCCGACAGGCTGCTTCTGGTAGAGCAGCTGAAGTCCGATGGTGAGTGGAGGTTCCTTTGAAAAGTGAGTCAGAGGACAGAGGAAGAATGCCTCCAGCACCATCACTAACTACTTTTACTTTTTCCACTGCAAACAAGTTTTGTGGTTAAGAGTAGATTAAAGCTTGAGGGCAGGAAATGTCTCCTAACACATTTACTTATTCCCTTGGTGCCTTGCATTTATTTATGATCAGTGAATACTTGTTGAATGGAAAAGACAAGAAATTGGGAGCTGAATAAATGCTTGTCTGACCTTTTCACCCCTTAGAGGGCATAAATCAGGTCTGTGGTTATCCCAGGGATTCAGTACGATCTAGGGTGCTCCGTGTAGGGACAGTTCAAAGATGCCAAGTCAGTAACTGTTCCTTTAAATTTTGAGACCTTTAGAATAAACCACTCTAACTCCTACACTGGGGAGGTCAGTCCGGCTCTACCTCAGACCTTTGCCCCAGGATTATCCTTCTCCCAAAATGGAATCTACGGTTGATTACCATAAAATACAATCTCACAACCTCTGGAAGCACAGCTGACTCACATTATCACTCTGCACTCAGCCTCAAGCCACTGTTTTGTATAGCTTAGAACCAAGAAATAACAGCTGGGGTTCCTCCCTTAAATTTTTGTCTCAGTGGGAACTAAGTAGGCCTGGATTATACCAGGGGCCAAAAGTCAAAACACGAGAAATTGGGCTGTGTGCTCACATTGCCAAATTTACAGGGAGGCCTGGCCAGGCTTTAAGACAGTCTTTTAAGGGACACCTGGGTGGCTCAGTCAGTTGAGCATCTGACTTGATTTCAGCTCAGGTCACAATCCCAGGGTTGTGGGATCGAGTCCTACATTGGGCTCTGCACTAAATGTGGAGCCTGCTTGGGATTCTCTCTCTCTCTCTCTCTCTCTCTGCCCCACCCTCCCCCAGTGCACACTCATGCTCTTAAAAAAAAAAAAAAATCGTTTAAGTGAGGGTTAAAATGCTATTTTTAAATGCCTTATCCTTTCCATATTAGGCCTCTCCTAAACCAGACTGGTCTCCTGTCCTTAAAACTCTCATTAGGGGCAGGATCCTTGAGTTGTATCTGTAGTATCTTTCCCATAATATGTACATTCACACTGACATTTTTTACATCATATGCCTGTTCTGCTTCATACCTTCCTGAGTGTTGCTCAGTTTCTTGCTACAACCTAGAAATGTCCTAAAGGCTTTCATTCACTTTCTTACTTGCTCTTTCTTACCTTTCCTGGGGTGGGCAAGGCTTCATCCTTAACATGATTTCAACATGCCTCTGTGTAGAGATACCCAGATCATCAAGAAACCCACTATTTCCATCCTTGATCAAGTTCATTTCTGCCTGCTATGCACGGTCATCTGGATATCAACCTGATATCAGTGTTTTACTGAAGAATCACTCAAGGCTAGGTTCTACAGTATTTCTGAGTCATTGGTGGTAGGTGATGCTTCAGGTTGACTGTGGCCATGAGCCTCTGACTTCTGTCCTTTCACTGTGTATCACCTCTTTAGTACCCTAAGGTCTGTTTGTTGTTGTTGCCTGTTTACTATTGACTTACAATTGACAGGTCTGGTTAGTTTTGACTCTTGGCTCTAATTGGTACTCTAATTGGTACCCAGCCCCTCAGCAAACTCCTCAAAGCTAGAGTAGCTTCTGTCCTGAAATCTCTCCCTTTCTTCTATTCCTTATTCATGTGTCAACTTTTTAAAAAGACAGACCTGCCAAACCTGAGAGCCTCCCTACACCATCCAGTCACCATCTGCTCTCAGAACTTGTACCAGTGAGGCTCTAGCCAGAGTGGACCAGAAAGAGCTGCCCCACGGGGAATAAGCATATGTCCTTAGACTCAGATTATTGAGCCAGTCCATGGTCTATGGTGGGTGTCTGCTACTCAGGAAAACAAAACCTTTACTAACGTCTCTGGTTTTCTAGGCAGAGTTTTGTAGGCACCAGGATATACAGACTGGTATAGACTGGAGGAAAGTCCTTACCCTCGAGACATTGCAGTTTCAAGCAGAATACTAGTTAACAACTACTGAGTACTATGTACCAGGCATGATCATAAGTACTTGACATGTGCTAGCTTCTTGAGACAAAAACCATAAATCATTACTAGCCAAGTGAACAAAGGACAATAAAGCAAGGGAGAACAGTCAATTCTACCTGTGATGGTCAGGGAGGCTTCACAGAGGTGACATTTGAGATGGGTCATGTTAAGTTGTTCAAGGTTTCACTAGAAGAGGAAACTGACATTGCAGAAGAACCACACAGCTAGCAGCTACAGGGGCTGTAGCAGAGGGTTTGAAGGATCAAGTCAGCATCCTACCAAGGATGGGCAGACTGGAACCACAGTGGGTGGAGTTCTGAATGCCATGGTAAAGGGTTTAGACTTTATCCTTTATTTTTTTATGTTTATTTATTTTTGAGAGAGAGAGATGCAGACAGAGCATGAGTGAGGGAGGGACAGAGATGGAGACACAGAATCTGAAGCACGCTCCAGAGTCTGAGCTATCAGCACAGAGCCTGATGTGGGGCTCAAACCCACAAACTGCAAGACCATGACCTGAGCCGAAGTCGGATGTTTAACTGACTGAGCCACCCAGGCGCCCCTAGGCTTTATCCTTTAAAAGACCTTCAGTATCTCCTCCTTGCCTGAACCAAATGACTTTTATCAGGTCTAGGTTTTGGAATAATTTCTGGCACCGGTGTGAAAGATGGGAATGTAAAAGGGAACAGATTCAAGCTAGGGTGACAAGTGGGGAATTTTTTTCAGAAGCCTGAATGAGAGATAAAGACCTATAGCTGGACACAGGCCATATCAAGGGAGAATGAAGGAGGAATCCAAGCAAAGGCAGAGGCAGAATTGTCTAGATTTGGTTAAACACAAATCTAGATATGAGGGAGGAGTCAGAAGATGAAACAGGTTTCTAGGACATTTTTCACCAAGGTAAGGAGAAGAAAAGTAAGGATGGAAGAAAATTAGTTTTGCTGGGGTCATGAGAGACCGCCAGGTAGAAATGCCAGTGGACCACTGAACTGTAGTTCAGGAAAGAGGGCTACAGAGCAGCTTGGGAGTTTAGAGTATGCACAGCAGGAGGGGACCAAGGGTACAATGGGGGAGGGGCACTGGCATTTGGGGGAAGTAAGAGTAGCTGAAGAGGAGTGGTTAGAGGCAGGAGAAACCTAGGGAAGCTGTTTCAGAAGCCAAGCTCAGTAACTTCTCGGCCAGAAGAATGAACTGGCAAGCGAGCAGGGTGGTTAGCCACAGAGTGGCAGATGAGGGCTTGCTGTGACCCGGGTAACCGGAGTAAGTATCAGAGAGGTCTTTCTACCCACCTTAAATTTACTTCCAGAGAGGAGTGCTGGTGTGATGACAAGTGCGAGAACCAGCAGGGCAGTGGAGTGACAGGGCCTCACTTACTTGCCCTTTTATCTCCTTGTGTCCCTTCCACTCAGAGCCCCGAAGCCAGGACAGGAGACGGCGGCAGCAGCCACTGACCCATCGCCCTACTTCAAGCGGCCTGGCCCCATCCCCAAATCCTGCTAGTTCTAGCCCAGCAGCCTCACACAACATGGGCTCCTGCCTACTCCCCAGCTCACTCAGCATATCAGGTCTGTACCTACTGCCACCGAAATCTGGGTTGGCCAGCCTCCTTCCTTCCCTACTACCCAGGGTGTAGACCAGACTCCCTGCTAGGCTTAAACCAATCCCTTCAGCTCTTCTTTCTTGACTTGATGCAGAAAGTTAATGCAGGCCTCTCCACACCGGGGGCATCCGTTATCCTCCTGGATTATCCTAAACCCGTAAAGCACCCATGCTCTTGTACAGGAAGCTGGAAGTTAATGGACATCTTTGTATAATAAAATAGCTATTGTTTCTTGAGCATCTATATGGCAGGCACTGCTCTAAGCATGTTGTCTCACTTAATCCTCAAAGGTGAACAACCTGAGTACCTGCTACTTACTCAAGCTTCCTGACTCCAGGAACTGGGCAACATTAGACACAACTGAAGAACAAAAAAAGGCAAAGGCCTTTCACCTGTCATCACAGCAAATGCTGTGTGACCGCATCATCTGCATAAAACCTAGGCCACCTGCTGTCCTTTTAAATTATACACCCAGCTGTGTAAAGGACTGGACGGGAAGGATTCCTAAGACTCCAGTCCAACATCCTCTAACTCCCTCAGAGCCCACTACTCCCAACCTGTTAACGGCCTTCAACGGGTAGCCCTTGTCAATCTACCATCTTGGGTACTGACTTATCCTTGAACGCTTACTCATTTGGATGCGACAGGCCCTGAAGTCTATAAATTCACAGTAGTTCAGCTTGATGGGCTGTGGCTCAAGTTGCAAGTTGCTACTCCACTCCTTGGACCCGACTACAGCATGCCGTGCTTCTCAACCAGGGGCCATTTTACTCGCTAGGGAACGTGTGGCAAGGTCTGGAGACATTTTTGGTTGTTACGATGGGGAGGGGACAGAGGAAGAAGAAATGCCATCTAGTAGGTAGAGACCAGAAATACTATTAAACATTCTGCAATGCACAAGACAGGTCCCCACAACAAAGAATCATCCAGCCCAAAATGTCAACATTGCCAGTTTTGAGGAACCCTGTTCTAAAGGAAGTTCCCTCTTCTTCTCCACGGCTCCCTACCCTGATAGCAGTTTTCTTTGTTTCCTAGGGAGCAGCTGCTCATTCCTGTCCTCAGGCGACAAGCCAGAGGCTGTCATGGTGATTGGGAAAGGGCTGCTAGGGACTGGACCTCGGATCCCCTGTATCAGGACACGACTGCAGGTAACATTTTTGTGTCTTCCCCAAACCCCAGTGTAACAACTCTCACAGAGCCCAGCAAGGCACTGTTCGTCTGGGTAGTGGGAGGGAAAATGCTCAGCACTGCTTTACAACCTCCCCCGGCCATATCAGAGAGCTGCTCTGGTGCCTGTGCCTGTCTGTCCAGTACCCCCATCCCTCAGCCAGGTCTCTTGCTTGCTTCCAACCCGCGTCCCTGCCAGATACACCCCAACCTCAGCCTGCTAGCTTTGGCACTGCCCGCCCCTGCCCTTAGCTTCTCCTCTCTTTCTGCCCAGACCTGCCCGAGGAGAGTTCCCGCCAGGAGGGGTCCCGGATTCCCCAGGTAACACATCTGGTTGCTGCTCCTAAGAACAGCTGTGCCACCAACTCCCAATTCAGTCCAGATTTCTCATGTTAAATTGGCTAAAGCTGAGTACAGACAGAGACCGGATGCGTGAAGCCTAAGCTGCTCTGGCAGGGACTGAGGCACAGAAGGCTCTGAGAGACCCACCAATTCTCCAACCTCTTTCCAAACACTGCTTCCCTCTTCAGCCAGATGTCAGCCATAATACAGCCATGGAGGTTAAATGCTAGATCCTTTTGCCTCCCCTAGTTAAGTATGACTTAGAGTGTATAGTCATAAACTGAACCTAAGAATTCTCTAGCTATTATCCTGCCTTACCCTCTCAGCTAGGGACAGTGCCCAGAAATTCAAGGTCCCAGTACTGGTGTTGACCCCTGTACTACACTCTTATGCACGGAAACTCTAGAAGCAAACCCAGAAGCAAAAAAGTTAATGGAAGAATCCAGCCTCTCAGCCCACCCCCTATCCACACAGGCTAGGCCCAGGTTGGGCCGGGGCTCACCGCCGACTCGCAGAGGGATGAGAGGCTCTTCGGGCCCCACATCCCCTACACCCTGGACCAGGGAGAGCAGTGAGCCGGAGCCAGGACCCAGCTCTGCACCAGGGTGAGCACCCGGGTCCATTCCCTCACCCCACCTCTCACCTCTGTCCCTTCATTCCCATTTCTGCGCACATTCAGGATCATTTTCTTCCTTCCCTAATCCCTCTGACCTCCAAAAGACTAAAGGTACTTTCATTAAGAATCTAGTCCCTGATTTTTTTCCCATCATGGCCTCAGTCTTCACTCCAAAGGACAAGAAAACAACTCCTTGTTAGGGCCTAAGGCCTAGGAGCCGCCGCATTTCAGCATCAGCCCAAGGTGCAGTGCTCAACCCACCTATCATTACCCATCTCCCCTCTCTCGTGTCCAGCCCCTGTCAGAGTTCTCACAAGCCTGATTCCTCTCTCTTCTCTGTTGCAGGCTGCCTCACGCCGGGCCCCCACGGCCCCGCTCTGCCCCTGCCTTTTCTCCTATTTCCTGTAGTCTATCTGACTCCCAGTCCCAGATATGTTACAGCGGGGGGCCTTTGGGCCAGCCTGAGGTTCGTTTTGTCCCTAAATCACCCCCACTCACTGTTTCTCCCCGGGTCTGATGCCTCCACCTCCATGCCCAGGATATAGCCCCAAGATGGGGTACACAGTGAGAAATGTGCTAGCCTCCTCCCTCAGCTGTTGATTCCATGTGACAACCATAATTCCTATATGAACGGACAGTGAATACCAGCCACACTGTTCTGAGACATCCCAGAGCATCACCTTGAGACAGCACAAAGCAGAAACCTGCTACCCCATCCCTCCCTCCACAGCACAAGATTTTGGGACCACAAAAAATATATATCTATATTTTTATATTGGGGGGAGGGAGTAGAAAAAGCCCCTATCCTGGGCCCTACTCAGTGGCAGCTTCTTGTTCCATAGGGTTAAGGAAGACTTTGAGGAAATAAAAGTTGTTTGGAAAAATCCAGGTGTAGTTGCTTTGTATGTTGTGATGGGTAGAGGGATGAAGTGAAGTGTGAAGGCCCCTCACACCCTCCATCTTGCCTCAGCCTATGTCCTGGAACCCTAGAAAAAAGGGGGAAAGACCCGAGGTAAGGAAAATGCTGCAGCTCTCCTCTGGGGAAATCCTTCAGGCATCCACTCCCATCCATCCTGTTCCCCCTTTACATTTTTGACCAACACTTAAGGTTCCCCACCCTACCCCACCTTTCTTGTCTAGGGCTTGGGTCTACAGGAGCCACCCTAACTCAGTGCCTCTTGCTCCAGAATTCTACATCTTTACAACCCCCCCCCCCGCCTTTCCCCCCCTCCCCCAAATTGTGCCTCAATAATAGCCTCAACAAGCTTGGAGAAGTGAAGACTCCTTAAGTCCTCCTTAAGTGAAGAGCCCAAATCCTCATACTTGGGTGGCATCCTCAGTACCTTTACTCCTCTCTGTGTCAGTGTCTCCTAGTACCCAAAGGCCCAACTTGGGCATGGGGGTACCACGAAGACGGGGGCAGAGGAGTAGGAAAGTCACCCCCATTCTAGCAGGTAAAGGGCGGGGCACTGTAAGGCATTCCCTACTGTGTGCGGATAAAGGGGCTCAGTTCTGGACTGTATCATGCTTGGCCCGGCACTTTCTGATTTGAAGTTTCGAACCCTGCAGGCCCTGGCGCGGCCTCGCCACTCCACTCTCCGGGGGCTGGGCGCTGCAGCCCCGGACCGTTACCTGGGGCGGAGAAAGCGCCACTTTCATTCCTGCTTCTTGGGATTGTTGACGGCCACGTAGTGATAGAGAACCACAAGCAGAAAGAGCGACACGCCCAGCATGTTGGCGAAGATGGCGAGCTGCACGTCTGTGATCATCCTGCGGAGAAGAGGAGGGACTGAGCCTGGGGCTGGCGCATTCCTCGCCCAGGCCGGGACCCGTTCTCGCCCCCTGGACCAGCCACCGCCGAAGCGCCGCTGAGCGCGCTTACGCGCCTCTCACCTGACCAGCTGGGCTCAACGCGGTGCGGTCGGCGCACTAGCTCCAGGTAGGAGTTCCGGCCCGGAAGTTGGTAGCGCGAGCGCAAGCCCAAACCAGGCACTTCCGGCCGTGCTGCTCGGCCGGAATGGGCTCTCTAGCCCCGCCGTCTCGCCTGCTCCCCGAGGCGCCTCGCAGGGGCGGGGTCTCGGGCGGGGCTGCGGCCCGACTGCCCGCCGCAGGGGGTGGGCGAGCCGCGGGCGCGCGCCACAGGCGGGCGGAGCGCAGCTGGCCGCAGCTGGCGCAGCAGGGGACGCGGCAGAGCCGTGGCCGCCTCCCCGAAGCCCAGCGGCGGGCCGGGGCGAGGGTGCGGCGGCGTGGTAGGGTGAGAGGCTCGGCCTGACCCCTAGACTTCGACCCCGCTTCCTGCCTTGGCCCCCCCGCGCTGCTGCCCACCCTCCGCTTCCCGGCTCGGCCCAGCCAGGTGCTTCCTTTGGGCCCTGCCCTCAGGGTCCCCTCCCTGGCCCCCGCGGCGGAGAGGGCGGTTAGAGGCGGTGCAGAATAGGGAGAGAGCTGGGGCGGCCGGAGGCTTCTCTCCTCGGCTCCCGCCTTTTTGCCCCACACCCGCCCAGGGGAACGATGCTGCTTGCGATCCGACCGGTGCCTCCCTTCCCCGGGCTCGCTCCCCCCGCCCCACCCCCGGAGGTGGGCGTCGGAAATAGGGCGGACCCTCCCGGAATCAAAACCCAAACCGTGGGGCTTGGGCCAAGTGGGAAATCACCCCCCGGATGTGAGGGAGGGAGAGTGGGAGGGAGGGCCAGGACAAGCAAGAGGGGTTGTGTGTTCTGAGCAGAGTGGATCACTGAGGAGAAAGCCGACTGTGGGTAGATGACTGAGGGTCTCTGGTGAGGGAGCGGCCCTGGAGCTCTACAGCCCTCTGCCCCAGCGGGAACCTACTCCCCACCCCACCCCCTCCTTGCTTTCCCTCCGCTTCACCATAAAAGGGAACGGCACCGAGCCAGGCTGGGGCCGGGGGCTGGGCTGTTACTCTGGAGCTGTCAGGGGTAATGGAAGCCAGTTGCTTTGCGGTAGAGGGGAGCCAGGGCTCAGGGGACGCCTCTGCTTCTCTGAGCCAAGGAAAACTACAGGAGCTGCTGTGGGACTGGAGCAGCTGGGGCAGGGGACCGTCTTGCTGCCTGTGTGCACCATGAGCTAGGGGCTCACTAGCCCAGAGCTGGCTTCTGAGGCCTGGGACCATCAGCAGTGGGTCCTCCATGCGCTAGCCCAGTGGCTCCGAAGGTCAGTCCCTGCCTTGAGCAGTCAGTCTGTCATTCCCACTGGCCTTCCCCATGCCACCCCCCAGCATTTCCCCGAAGTTTCCTATTTAGGATCCCAAGCCCATGTCCTGTCTACATAACCCTGAAACCCCAGGCGTGTACATCCTCGTGTCCCTCAGAGTGTCCCAGCCCTGCTCTGGGAGAATGGGGGTCTAGGTCTCAAAGGACTACACACATTATGCTCTGTGGCTCCTGGAAATTTGAACCAGATCCAAGTCCAGCCAGACACTTAGATCTACTGTTAAAACAGAACGAAATCCTGGAAAGTAGACTTTCTAGACTGCAAATGACATGAGGGAAGGCCTTGGAAGTATTTCAGATTAACAAGGCTGTCCTGAAACCAACTGACCTCAGGCTGACAGAGCTGAAAGGGGCCTTCAAGATCATTTTACAAAGAAGGAAACTGAGGCCCAGAAGTAATTGATTTGACCAGGACTCTACAAATAGTTTGAAACCGTCACCTGATTCGCTTTCCTCTATTCCATACTCTGTGTCAGACTGTGGACTCGACAGGTTATCCTAGGGCCAGGGACAAGAGGAAAAGGTTTGTTTTAGAAACATCCAGAAATGTCTTTCACCTCTCAGAACTTGCCGTGCCTGGGTCAGCAAATCTTTATCGGCCTTGAATGGGTCATTTGGCCTAGTGCCTGGGGGAACTGAAATTAAAAAATGGTCCCCAGGACTAACCTAGACTCAGCTAAGAACTAACAAAACTTGAAAAAAGCTTGGGTGGAAATGTCTGTGGAAAGTGAAAGAGTCAAAGCCTCATCCTTGGGGGAACTGGAGGAGAGAGAGAATTGCTGCGAGGGGCATATGTGGAGCTTAATCTCTGGAGTTAGTGTGACATTTTCAAGGAGAAGACATGAGGGAAGGATTCGGCTAAGGAGTGAAAAGGCAGCAAGATCCCGGAAATGGGCCTGGGCCCTGAGTCCAGAGAGGCTGGCTCTTAAAGTATTAGACCTGTGGGAAGGGTTGGGAAGAAAAGGAAAATGTGTACATTTGAGCAGGAGTGGACTTCTGCTCAAGAGTCCCCAAAAGCTTGAATTCCCATCTGGGTTTGCATAACCTAAGACCCAATTCATATCACTCTCATTTTTTCCCTCCCAATATTCAGTCCTCTGACAGAGGGCATTAGACATGAAATGCCCCTCACTGCTGGTGCCCCCAGCTGTCCTGGCCTTGGTACCTGAGCTCATTGCTCAGCCACTGATGCTTGACTGAATAATTTAGTTGTCCAGTATAGCGAGGATTTCCCATTGGCACTAGACCCTTGATAATCCCCCATCCTGGAGAGGTTATAAAATAGATCTTGTCCTCGTGCTCCAAGGACTTAGCCATTTTTGGTCTCCGGAATTCTCTTGGCAGTTTCTTTGGACATTTGTGGCTACTCGTCAGTACCACAGCCATCGGCAATGTATTTTCTCTAACCTTAGTCTCCATTGCAGCCTGCTGGCTCAACACCTCAAGCCTCCCCAGTGAACCCAGAGCCACTGATTTACTTGAAATGTCACAAACATTCTACGTCAGCCCCTAGGTCGGGGCTCCTAACTACAGGACTAAATGAAATGCAACCTACCACAATTGTATTTCAAAGCCACCCTTTTTGGCTTGACATACTTAATATACAACAGATTTTTAAATTTAAGGGGGACACCCATTTAAACTTAAGGAATGAAGGACAACCGGACAGTGACAAGATGGCTGGGATGACTTTTCAGATTGTCAGAGGCCCCCTGATGGGAGGGAGGGTGGCAAGAACAGAGAAAGAAAACCCACAGCAGCAGCCAGGGCAACCTGAAATGGGTTGGCTTCCTGCCAGGGCCAGGGCCCAGAACTGATGCAGAGACCAGGGACAATGCTACAACCTTCCACTGACAGCAACTTTCAAATCAATCTCTTGGGGCTCTTTCCTTCAAGTCTCCCTGTGTGCTGATCCCCACACTTCCGAGGGCAGCCACAAATTTCCATTTCTGTGGATTTCAGCATTCACTTTCATCATCCTGTCGTTTTACGAACATTTCTCCCAGCCATCGAGATCATATTCTGGGCCATAGGACCTCAGGGGCAGATCACACAGAGTCACGTAGAAGATTTGGTGGCATCCATTCTCATGATTTCCAACTATTGCCCTATAAATGGTTTCCGGAATCAAGACCCACATCTCTGACCATCTCCTGGACATTTATTACCATTGAACTACGTTATTCTCATCTTAAACTCAGTGTGTCCAAACTAAGGTCATCTTCTTCCAAACCCGTTCCTCTTCTCAAGTTACCCATTTCTGGCTCAAACCCCGGAATCTTCTCTGATACCTCCTTTACTGTGGCCCCTTATTACCCAGGCAGTCACCAAGCAATCACAGCCTTCTCTTCCCAACCTGCATCATTTTGCAATGTAGAATTTCGAAGGCACCATAGACAGTAGCCAACAGACCTCTAGCAGAGTCATGGGATTTGCTCAAAGGGATAACGGTACTTAGAGGAGGAGCAGGAACCGGCATCCTTGTGCCTAAAACCCTGTCCATTGCTCCTGTCTTCCTTCTGCATGTATATTGAGCTCCTACTCAAAAACTTACGATGCAAGCTCCTAACCAGTCACCTGGGCCTCTCCCCAGGTTTTCCACAATCGACTTCTCTGACTTTCTGTCCCACTTCTTCCTGACACAAATAAGAGCTAACACTTACTGAGCGTGTACCACGCGCCAGGCACTATTCTGAATGCTCTACGTGTATTAACTTAATCGTCACAAACCTAGGAAGGAGGGTACTGTTATTGCTGCCATGTGGAGCAATGAGACGACAAAGGCAGACCTCTTTCCCCAACCTGAAATCTCTCCCCTCCCCCTGTCTCTGTTCTTCCCCCCCCCCCCCCCCCAACACTGTTCCGGCTCTCTCTTCCAAGGGCTCTACTCTGACTCCCCCGAGCGTCCAGCTGTCTTTCCCCTCCTCTTACCCAGAACACATCATCCATTTGTCTGGCTCCCTTGGCACGCTGTCTATCCTGCTTTGTGTTCGTCTTCTGCTTCAGTGTCTGTGTCCCGTTCCCCCGCGGCCCCAGTTACTCATTTCTGAGTCTTACATATGCCTTTGCTACCTGGGCACCCGGGCACCTGGGCACCACCACAGTGCTGCACACAGCACTCTCATCTCCCTTCTGATACTTCTGCTTCGATCTTGCAAGCGAGCGCCCTACCACACAGGGACACCTGGTCCAGAGCACAGTGCTGAGGCCAGATGGTGAGGGGGGGGGCCAGCTGACGGATTCGGACATCTCAAGAGGAGCTTTCCCGTCAGGCTGTTGAATGGGACTGAGTTCCTTGCCGGCTACAGAGGCTATCGGGCTTGCCTCTAGGCTGGGGAGTGACTTCCTTTGGGCTCTGTAGATTTAGATAACTGCCCAGTTTGCCTCCTTCCTTCCCCTCCCCCACTTACGGCCTGGCCTTTACCAAGAAAGGCCTGGGATCCATATTCATTTGGTTTTTTGAGAATAAGTCTCCTCCTGCTCATGCCCTCTCCATGCTTGACAGAAGGCTGTGACCTCATTTCCAGATTCCTTTCTTCCTCCTCTGGCTTCTCTGAATTTCCTGCCTGCCTCAGTTTGTCTCCTCCCTGGCCCAGTAGCTCTCTCACCTATCCTACTTCTTCCTCCCAAGTCACTGACCTAGGTATTTAAATTCTAATCACAGCCCCACTCTTGATGTGCTGTGTTACCTCGGACATGTTACTTTCCCACTCTGGGCCTCATTGTTCACATCTGTAAAAGCAGGCAGCTGGACAAGATGGTTGAGTGATGCCCTGCTGAGCCCTACAAGTTCATTCTCCCTTTTACAGTCCTCCCCTCCTTTCTCGGGTCTTCTCTCCCAGAGGAGGCTTGCCCTAGCCCCAGGGGAGCTGTGGCTGCAGCTCCCGTTCCCTGTCTAAGCGACCAACCCAGGGCCTCCTCCCCAGCTCTGGCCCCGGCTCCACTCCATGTGGCCCGTCTGAGAGGCTGGCCCCAAGCCTGGCGGCAACTCCACATTTCTCTGTTTTTCCTTTTTTTTCCTCTCTTTCCCGGAGTTAACAAGAAGCAGATGTGGCGCACGATGGTTGGAGAGGTGGGGGGAGGAAGGGGGAGGCTGGACCGCCAGCCAGACAGGGGGGAAGGGAGTGAGCAAGAGAGGGAGGCGGGAGGCCAGGGCCCGCCCCACAGCCACTCTTGCGCCTCTGAACAGCCACAGGGGCAAAGCCCTGTCACCCCCAGGATCCGGTCATTGGGGAAAACAGATAGGGAGACCAGAGGAGGGCCAGCTGGGGCGAGGGGGGTGGAGGCCCAGGAAGCAGCATCTGAGAGGGGCAGGGACCAGGCACAGGAGGCCAGGGGGCACAGAGAACAAACTCCCCTCAGAAGTGGAGAAGAGGAGAACGGAAGGAACCAAGGGAGGGACAGACAGGAGCCTGAGGAGGAAAGAGGAGGGGGAGAGGGGTCAGGCCAGGCGGCCAAGGAGGAGGCGTGTGGCTGGGGGCTGCCGGCGGCAGGAAGCTGGGGACAGGACCCGACCCCGGCGCTGTCCCTCGGAGCAGAGGCATCCCGGCTCCAGACAGAGGCGCCAGTGGTCAGGCCGGGATGTGCCTCTGAGGACCACTGCGGAGTGCCCCCACCATGGCCCCCAGCACCCTCTGGAGCTGCTACCTCTGCTGCCTGCTGACCACAGCCGTGGGGGCAGCTAGCTACCCTCCTCGTGGTTATAGCCTCTACACAGGGGGCGGCGGGGCCCTCAGCCCTGGTGAACCCCAGGCCCAGAGCGCTCCCCGGCCTGCCAGCCGCCACAGGTAAGAGTCTGGGTCCCAGCCCAAGGCTGGAGGTGGGTGGGAGGGTGGGTCAGGAGGTTGGTATCCTGGTCCTCGCCTTGGCTACCCTCTCCGGGGCCGTATGCCCTAGTGCAGGGAAGAGGGGGAGAGGAAGCCCATCCATCAGGTGGCCCTGCACAAGCCCGCCTTCCCGTGGGGCATTTCCAGGGCCCCCTAAATAGATAGGTCCCTCCCTTACCTCAGGGGGACCCGTAGTTAGGTGCCCGGGAAAACTCCCCTGAAGGGCACGGGCCGGGCCTTCCTGCAGGCTGACCGTTGCGTCCCAGCCTGGTATCCTCCGGCAGACCTTTATCCCTTCTTAGGGCTTCCTCGGCCCCATCCAGTGATCTGTGATTCTTTCTGACGCTGTGGCTGCTCTGTCCCTTCGGGCTCTCCAGCCGGACACAGATCAAAGGCCAGCATGAATGGGGCCAAGAGTGTAGAACGGCAAGCGATGAGAGGGGCAGCGTTCATCAATGGCTTATTCTCTGCTTAACCCTGAGCTGGACCCCTGCCTGCCCTGTCCTCTTCTCTTAGGGGTGGGTGGAAGCCAGCATCCAGGGGATCACCAGAGGGACCCAGCCAGCTGGCTCATATAGGCCACGCTAGGCTGGGGATTGGAACAGAAAGGGACATGAATGAATGTGTGAAATCAGAGGCTCCCCAGGACCCCCCAGCCATGAGAATCAACTTCTTATAGTTGTGGTTTTCCATTCTGTGCTTCCTTTTGCTGTCTTGAAAAGTCTTTACCGACTCTTACAGCACAGGAAAGCGTGGGGGGAGCTGCCCTGCCAAAGTCCTGGCTCCTACAGGTCCCCAGGGGCCCTTCATCTTTTGACCCTCCCTCAGCCCCTCTGGTAGCCCCTGGGCCCTCCTCTGGGGCTTGTGTCTTGGCCCTTGGGCCCAGGTGGGGTTGTGCCTACAGGAACTGGTGTGCCTATGTGGTGACCCGGACAGTGAGCTGTGTCCTTGAGGATGGAGTGGAGACTTTCATCAAGCCCGACTACCAGCCCTGTGGCTGGGGCCAGCCCCAGTGTCCCCGCAGCATCATGTGAGCCCCAGTGCTGGGGGATGGGTACTTGGTGGGGCTGGGCTAGGACAGAAGGAGGGCAGCCAACTCAGGGAATTTGTGCAAAGCAGGCAGCAAGGGACAGGACCAGGGGCTTCGGTCAGAACCATTTGAGAAGATGCCGAGGCAACAGTTTGGGGCGGATACTGAGGGCAAAGTTACCTAGACCACCCTGCCAACCCCCAAATGCCTTCTCTGGGCTGAGTCAGGCCCCAGAGGAGGAGTTCGAGGTTCCAGCATAGGACAAGGGAAGAACAGGGATTTGGCTCCTGGCCAGAAAGCTGACAGCTGTCAGCTGAGCACAGACACATGCTGGACAGTAAGGGGGACCCAGCCTGAGGGACAGGCCTTGTCCACCACCAGCAGCTGCCCATCTCTGAGGACAGGTCCCAGGGTCACTGACAGTACAGGGAGGAGTAAAGAGGCCTCCCTCTGCCTCTCCCAGGTACCGCAGCTTCCTCCGTCCTCGCTACCGAGTGGCCTACAAGACAGTGACAGATATGGAGTGGAGGTGCTGTCAGGGGTATGGGGGCGATGACTGTGCTGAGGGTCCTGCCCCAGCGCTGGGTCCTGCACCTACCACACCACGCCCCCGGCCCCGGCCCGCCCGCCCCAACCTCTCCGGCTCCAGTGCAGGAAGCCACCTGAGTGGACTAGGTGGGGAAGGTGAGTGTGGGAGCCGCTGGGAAGAGAAGTGGGAGCTGGTACCGGGTGGAAAATGTGGGGCCAGGTTGTCAAGGGAAAAACCCTGTGCCCCAAGTCAGAAGGGAATGGAAGGGAGTACGTGAGATCACTGAGATTCTCTGCCTACCCATGAAGCCCATGCACTGTGTGTGTGTGTGTGTGTGTGTGTGTGTGACAGAAGCAGATTGAAAGAGAGGGAGAGAAAAAAAAGGCTGAGAAAGAGAATGTGCTCACGCACGCCCACATGTGGCCGAGATACTTCCCAGTTGCGAGCCACTTCGGGAGGAAGGGGGAATTCCTGGGAGAAGCTTGTTCACCACGGGGATAGACTACAAGTCCTAGCATGCACTGCACCCGACTACAGGTCCCAGGCCCCTCGGTGGCCTCTGGAGACTGCAGGTCCCAGAATGCAGCAGTCCCCCCTGCTTTCCTGTCATGTGTGCACCAGGCACTGCGGACAGACGAGCTGTGTTTGCCTGCCAGGGAGATAGTCATGCTGTAATGATGGAAACAGGAACTTCTGGCTGATTCTCCCACCGTCCAGCTAGAGCCCCTGCAGGCTTCCCGCGGAATCTCGCCTGTCCCTTGGTGTTACGGACAGGTGCTTGCCGCCCAGGAACATCCACTGTTATGAGGTCCACAGTGCCTCCCCATATTCCCATTTCACAGATGAGAAAACAGTGTCTGAGAGAAACTCTGGATAGTAGACTTGGTGGTCAAATGGATGCCCTGGGTTTGAAACTTGCCTCGGCCACTTACTAAACTCGTAATCCATGGCCCAGTTCCTTAATGTCCCCTGGGCCTCAGTCTCATGGTCCGCAGAACAGGGAAAGCTGTGATATCTGTCCAGTGGAGTTTGGTGTAAGGGGTGGGGGAAGCCATGTTACAAATAGGGCCTAGAGGCATTCAGTAAATGGAGTTTCTTTCCATCTTTTCTTGCCCAAATTACCCAGCTAAGGAGTGGCTGACTCAGCCGGGAGCTCTTGCTGGAGCCGGGGAAGGCAGGGCCTCGGAGGTAGGCACTGAGCTCTGAGGCCCGGCCCCTCCGCCTTATGCCTTTGCCTCTCTGCCAGGTCCTGGGGAGTCAGAGAAGGTACAGCAGCTGGAGGAGCAGGTGCAGAGCCTGACAAAGGAGCTGCAGGGCCTCCGCGGTGTCCTGCAGGGACTGAGCGGGCGCCTGGCGGAAGACGTCCAGAGGGCCGTGGAGACGGCCTTTAACGGGAGGCAGCAGCCAGCGGACGCAGCTGCCCGCCCTGGCGTGCAGGAGACCCTCACTGAGATCCAACAGCAGCTGCAGCTCCTGGACAACCGCGTCTCCACCCATGACCAGGAGCTGGGCCATCTCAACAACCATCACGGCGGCGGCGGCGGTGGCGGCGGTGGCAGGGCCCCGGCCCCAGCCCCGGCCCCTCCCGGCCACAGTGAGGAGCTGCCGCGGGAGCTGGAGCGGCGGCTGCAGGAGTCCTGCTCCGTGTGCCTGGCGGGGCTGGATGACTTCCGCCGGCAGCGGCAGGAGGACAGAGAGCGGCTGCGAGTGCTGGAGAAGCGACTGACCTTGGTGGAGGAGCGGCAGCGGCAGCTCCCCCGGCAGGCCGCGGGCCGCAGGCCCCTTCAGGAGTGCTGCCCTCCGGAGCTGGGCCGGCGGCTGGCAGAGCTGGAGCGGAGGCTGGATGTAGTGGCCGGCTCGGTGACAGTGTTGAGTGGGCGGCGAGGCACCGAGCTGGGAGGAGCGGCTGGGCAGGGGGGGCACCCCCCGGGCTACACCAGCTTAGCATCCCGCCTCTCTCGCCTGGAGGACCAGTTCAACTCCACTCTGGGTCCCTCACAGGAGCAGGAGGAGGGCTGGCCCGGGCGCCCTGGGGGCCTGGGCCACTGGCTGCCTGCCGCCCGGGGCCGACTGGAGAAGCTGGAGGGACTGTTGGCCAACGTGAGCGGAGAGCTGGGTGGGCGGCTGGATCTGCTGGAAGAGCAGGTGGCAGGGGCTGTGCAGGCGTGTGGGCAGCTCTGCTCCGGGGCCCCGGGGGAGCAGGACACCCAGGTGAGCGAGATCCTCAGTGCCTTGGAGCGCAGGGTGCTAGACAGCGAGGGGCAGCTGCGTCTGGTGGGCTCAGGCCTGCACGAAGTGGGAGCAGCCGGGGAGGCCCGGCAGGCTGCACTGGAGGAGCTGCAAGGGGTCGTGGGCCAGCTCCAGGGGCGTGTTGACGCGCTGGACGAGACGACGGCGGAGTTCGCGCTGCAGCTGAACCTCACGGCGGCACGGCTGGGCCAACTGGAGGGTCTCCTGCAGGCCCGTGGGGATGAGGGCTGTGGGGCCTGTGGTGGTGTCCAAGAGGAGCTGGGCCGCCTTCGGGACGGTGTGGAGCGCTGCTCCTGCCCCCTGTTACCCCCACGGGGCCCCGGGGCCGGCCCCGGGGTTGGGGGACCAAGCCGAGGGCCTCTGGACGGCTTCAGTGTGTTTGGGGGGAGCTCAGGCTCAGCCCTACAGGCCCTGCAAGGAGAGCTGTCCGAGGTTATTCTCACCTTCAGTTCTCTCAATGACTCACTGCACGAGCTCCAGACCACCGTGGAAGGGCAGGGTGCCGATCTGGCTGACTTGGGAGCCACCAAGGACCGTATCATCTCTGAGATTAACAGGCTGCAACAGGAGGCCACGGAGCATGCTACAGAGAGTGAGGAGCGCTTCCGAGGCCTGGAAGAGGGACAGGCCCAGGCTGGCCAGTGCCCCAGCCTAGAGGGGCGATTGGGCCGTCTTGAAGGAGTCTGTGAGCGGCTAGACACTGTGGCGGGGGGACTGCAGGGCCTGCGTGAAGGCCTTTCCCGACACGTGGCTGGGCTCTGGGCTGGGCTACGGGAGACCAACAGCACCAGCCAGACGCAGGCAGCCTTGCTGGAGAAGCTGCTTGGGGGGCAGGCGGGCCTGGGCAGGCGGCTCGGTGCCCTTAACAGCTCCCTGCTGCTGCTGGAGGACAGGCTTCACCAGCTCAGTCTGAAGGACCTCACTGGTGAGGGGGCGAGAGAAGGCATGCGGTGGGAGGTGGTGGTGGGGGGCCCTTTTAAGTCTTTTCTTTCTCCTATCCCTACCCCACAGTAGCCAGTCTTAATCTCATCTACTTTCTCCTTGCTCTGCCCAGCATGAATGGCAGACCCATCACTGTCCCGGGGGTCGGTTTGTCCACCACAGATGACCCAAGCTCCTGGCTCCCCACTCTCCACTGGCAGCTCAGACAGGCCTGTGGGCAGGGGTGGCGTGCTGCTCCGCCAGCCGGGTATCCAGCACGGGCAGCAAGGTGCCCCACCATCTGTCCATGGAGCCATGACTTTCCTTGTCCTTTGGAAACTCCTTTTGTGGCTTTCCTTCAACTGAATTTTGTCACCGTAGGGCCCGCAGGTGAGGCTGGGCCCCCAGGGCCTCCCGGGATACAAGGACCCCCAGGCCCTGCTGGACCTCCAGGACCTCCAGGCAAGGATGGACAAAAGGGACCCATTGGGCCACCAGGTATGTGAGATTCCTACTGCAGCGGGAACTCCCCCACTCCTCTAGCAGCCCCAGGCTCGACATTCTATTCTGAATTTGACAGAGAAAGGAGGAAAGGGGCAAGGAATGGGGGGGGGGTCCTATATGGCTGACAGGGAGTGACTAGGAACTGGGACAGTCACTATATGGGCTAGTTGGATAGGGTGGCCTCGCTGCTGTATTGAAGACCAAGACTGGGCTCACAGGGCTATGTAGGGTGTGAAAGGCTGGGGGCTAGTTGCACTGAAGGGACCCTATTCCTCCTTTTCTTGACACCCCCCTTCCTGCTTTGGAGTCTGTGTGACGCCTAGCACAGCGGAGAGACTCAGCAGATGTTTGCTGAGTGACTTAGTGAGAGCTGTCCCCTTCTTACTGCTCCCTCTTGTCTTCCCACAGGTCCCCAAGGAGAGCAGGGTAAGTTCCTCTCATCTGGTGCTGGAGGGAGGGGAACTGAACTAGGGGTTGCAGGATGGAAGGCCTCAGGCCGCCCTGGAGGTAGAGACCCAGGAGGGGAAGGGGGCCAGGCAGCTCTGCACTGAGCATCCACTCTGACACCCCCTCCCCTTTACCCCTACCCAGGAGTGGAGGGGGCACCAGCAGCCCCTGTGCCCCTGGTGGCCTTTTCAGCTGCCCTGAGTTTGCCACGGTCTGAACCAGGCACAGTGCCCTTCGACAGAGTCCTGCTCAACGATGGGGGCTATTACGATCCAGAGACTGGTAAGCCTGGAAGCAGGCTGGCTGGGCAATGGGGGAGACCGGAAAGGCTGTGCAGTGGTATGTTCTCATTCTTGCCCCCTCAGACAAGGGGAAATCTTCTCATGCTCTGGTTTGGGGAGATCCCTACTTCCTTCATTTACTCATTTTCACCACAGCTTGGGTAAGGGGTGAGCTGGGGAAGGCAGGAGCGCTTCTGTTCAACAGCTCTTTATTGGGGCCCCGGGGATGCTGTAATGTGCTGGGCACGCAGTAACGAACAAAACGCCAAATGCCCTGCCCTGGTAGAACTTACACTCTAGTGGAAGACAGGTGAAAAGAGCCAGCAGGTTCCTCCTTAGTCCAGGAGTTCTGGGTGGGCTCCCCAACACCTCCCTGGCCCCTGCCACCTGTCTCCCCTCCTGACTGCCATCCTTGTTCCCAGGCGTGTTCACAGCACCACTGACCGGGCGCTACTTTCTGAGCGCGGTGCTGACTGGGCACCGGCATGAGAAAGTGGAGGCCGTGCTGTCCCGCTCCAACCTGGGCGTGGCCCGCATAGACTCCGGTGGCTACGAGCCTGAAGGCCTGGAGAATAAGCCAGTAGCCGAGAGCCAGCCCAGCCCCGGCGCCCTGGGGGTCTTCAGCCTCATCCTGCCGCTGCAGGCTGGAGACACGGTCTGCATCGACCTGGTCATGGGGCAGCTGGCGCACTCAGAGGAGCCGCTCACCATCTTCAGCGGAGCCCTGCTCTACGAGGACCTGGAGCCCAAACAGGTGTAGACAGGGGGCTGGGCCCGACCGGCCCTTAGTGTCTACGCCGGCCAAAGAGCCAGCTGGGGCGGCGGGGCTCCCCCGGCTTCCTGCCTGGGGTGGGGCTCCGTCCCGCCACCCCAGCCCCAGGCGAGCCGCCGTCCCTGTCCCCCTCTGTGGCACAGGCGCCCAGAGCAATCTCTTCGCCACGGCCTGAGCGCGCCGGGTGGAGGACTCTGGCATCCCCTCGTCCAGACTTTTGGCCTGCTCGCCGTCCCCTGCAGGGCCGACTGCGGAGGAGCCCATCCTCGCACCTTCTGCTCCTCCAGCTGGCCTCCAGGCCGATGCAGGGCTCTCCCGACGGGCTCCGGCCCCCACCGCCATACTAAACTATTCAGGAATAAAGACACTTGGTTTTTCTAAAAAACAAAACAAAACAAAACAAACCGTCTGCTCCAGTACGTATTCAAGGGTAGACAGAAGTACACAAGGGGGAGGTGAAGCCCCAGGTTCGGGACCCTGGTCGCCGCTCCTCCGGGCTCGGTGGCTCTGCGCGCACTTGCTGTGCACGCGCCGGCGGCCCGTGCCCGGCGCTCCTCCCCGGAACGCCCGTTCCGCCGGCGTCCGCCAGGGGGCTCTGGGAGCCGACTCCCGTCACGTGACCGCCGTCGCTCACCTAGCCGCCCCAGCTGCCCGGCGGGGGAGGCGGGGCCTCGAGCTGGGATTGGCTGGACCTCGGGGGCGGGGCGGAGCCGCGGCGACGCGCCGGGAAAGGCTAGGGCTGAGGGGGCCAGGCCGCAGCTGCGAGGCCCGGCACTACCTCGGTCTCGGGTCTGGAGTGGGAGTCGCAGGTGCAGGAGAGGGAGGGGCAAGGGGCGCCTTTCTACTGCACTTTTTTTTGCATTCAGGAGATTGCCTAGCTGCAATCTAGAGAGGTTTGCATGAGCCTCGAGTCTGCCTGACAAGTGAGGAAATAAGGCCAAGAAGCGGGAAGGGTTGCCATCTGCTGGGCCACGCCACCTGCTAAGGGAAGGCCGGAACTAAGGCCTCGGGGGTCTGTGTTCCCAAGCCCGCTCGGTGGGCGTGGGGAGCAAGGGCCCTGCTCCGTTCCCTCGAGACTGCAGAAGGCTCTCTGAGGGGAGGAGCTCAGGACGCTGAGGAGGAGCCAAGTCCGCCGCAGGAGCGGGGACCCGATCCTCGGGAATAAAACGCAGAGCCCGGGAGGAACCCCGTCAGCCAGGCGGGCAGAAAGCTCCGGGAGCGGCCTCATGGAAGACAAGCAGATCCTGTGCGTGGGGCTAGTGGTGCTGGACATCATCAATGTAGTGGACAAGTACCCGGAGGAGGACACGGACAGCAGGTAGGGGCGCCCGGGCCCCCCGGACACCCCAGGGGCCGCTGCAGCCCCACGTTTGAGCCCGGCAGCTCAGACCCCAGGTCCGCGGGGCCAGGGGCCCCGCAGTGAGAGTCCAGCCTCGGGAGCTGGTGTCCCGTCCCCTCCGCCCGGGAGGACCTAGGGAAGGAATTGAGGCCGTTAGTAATAAGGCCCAGGCTTTGGATAGCACTGTGTTCGCCAATTGCCGTTCCAGGAATCATTATCCACGTTTTACCCACAAGCAGGTAGATGAAGAGATTTAACCAAGGGCACAGAGCTAGTAAGGTGCGCGACCAGCTTCTCTCTTTTTAACAAAAAGACGGCTGCACTTGCCTCTTACCGGCATTTATTTCTAATTTATCTACCACGTATATCTCATCTGTTTCTTAAATCTGGAGGGAGCTTACAATAAGTATGCAGTTAGACCGCAGGAACATTTAAAACCGTGGTATTTGAGCTTCACTCTAGCTTCAAGGCCTTGCTGGCACTGGAGGTGTATTTGGAGATGCCGTGGGTGGTGGATAGAGCCGGTTCACGTGCCATCACCAACGTGTTTCCCTGGCGCTAAATTCCAAAAGGAGTTTACCAGAAGTCCTTTTTACAAAACACAGCGTCTTTCTTGGTTGTCTGGTAAAAGTGGAAGAGTCGCTGGTTGGCTCTTATATTTACTCTTGATAAGAACCTCACCGTTAATCACTGCAATCCCAAGAGGGCATTTCTGTGGGCTAGAATCTTTGGGTCCACCCAGCCCCGTCATATGCATTACACATAATTTCCTTACAGCAGCCAGTGGGCAGTATGGAAGTGTCAGTCGGATCCTCTCTTTATAGATGATGAAGCAGCTAAATATGTGGAGAAATTAAATAAGAATTGTAAGACCACATAGTTACTGAGTGGGCAGAGCAGTAGTTACAACGCCTACGAATCTAGTGTTCCGGGCCTCGGTTGTCTCCTGTGCTCCCTCTGCCCATCTCACAGAGTTGACCCGTTGCTTTGGGCTGCTTTGTTTGCCAGAGGTTAGAGCCCTTGCCAGGGGCACAGGGACAGTGGGGGAGGGGCACAAGGGGATGCTGCTCTGTAGACCTAGGCCCCCTACCAGGTCAAGCTGGCCCCAGGATGCAGTGCACGGTGAGGAGTTAGGCCTCCTCTCAAGAGAACAGTGTGGATCCTAGGACCGGAGGGCCCGGGGAGGAACCGGAGTGCCTGCTTTTCACAAGAGCTGCAGGCCCATTCCCTTTGAGCTTACTTAGGGGGAGAGGTTAGGATAAGGAGATCCTCGGGGCTCCCACCAGGACGAGCTCATTCTGAAGGTGGGCGCAAAGGAAGGCACCTCTCTAAAGAGACCCTTCCCATGTTCTCCATGCTCTCTGCTCCCAGGGTGTACCCCCCTCTCCCCCAGACCCATAGCTCTCCTCCTCTGCTGAGCAGAGCGCTTGCCCATAGGGCCTCTGTCTGTCATGTGCCTAGCCCACCCAGCCCACCTTCTGGACTCTGTTGTGCTTCCCAGATGGGCAAGCCCAAGTGGGGACCCAGGCCTTCCCAAGTGGGCACCTCAGCCCCATCTGTCCCAGACTCTCTGTGCTCCATGGGCAGCTGGGACTCTCAGGAGCTGCCACCTGGAACTTGGCCAGACACCTGAGGAACGGCCCTGCCTCCCAGAGTCCAGGCCAAGAAGAGCCTTCCAGAAAGCATCCTCTTGCTCAGCAGAGCATTTCTGCACAGGAAGTTGGGTATTCGTGTGACTTTGAAGGATCTCCACAAAGCCGAAGTGTGTAACCTTTCTGTGAAACCTCATCCAAGCTGGGGCCTAACTACTTTCTATTCAGAAATATAGAGCGCATTGCAGTGGTTTAGGGAGTCAGGAAACCTGGGTTCTGACAGCAGCTTTGTCATGAAGTATTGGTGTGATCTGAGCAAGTCAAATCCCACTAGGCTCCCGCTTTCTAATCTGCATGAAAATTTCTCTAAAGCTCATAGCTTGAGTAATGTTTGACCTTTTACAAATTAGTATCTTTTCTTTTTTTTTTTTAATTTTTATTTTTGAGAGCGAGAGAGAGACAGAGCATGAGCTGGAGAGGGACAGAGAGGGAGGGAGACACAGAATCCGAAGGAGACTCCAGGCTCTGAGCTGTCAGCGTAGAGCCTGACGTGGGGCTCGAACCCACAGACCATGAGTGGGATGCTCAACCAACTGAGCCACCCAGGCACCCCAATTAGTTTCCTTTCTAATAAGATCACGGACACCTTTTCCCAAGGCTGAAGAGAACTACAGGGTTAAGTCTTGTGTGCCAAAATACCTTAGCCTAAAAATTGTTTCATTCCTTTCTTTCTTTTTTAAGATTATTTATTTTTGAGACAGAGAGAGACAGAGCATGAACGGGGGAGGGGGCTGAGAGAGAGGGAGACACAGAATCAGAAGCAGGCTCCAGGCTCTGAGCCATCAGCCCAGAGAGCCCGACGCGGGGCTTGAACTCACGGACCGCGAGATCGTGACCTGAGCTGAAGCCGGACGCTTAACCGACTGAGCCACCCAGGCACCCCTGTTTCATTTATTTCTTAATTAGTGGTTCTTCTTACTGTAAGAGGCCACAGTTATTCTTGTTTTTGGAACTGGAAGAATATAAATAACAGCCTGCACTGTTTACCTCCCAGTATTATTGGAGCACAATGAGAAATCGTTCCAGTGCTTTGACATGCATAAGTAATCATTTTTGTTGTTGAGAACAATGCAGTCCTTCAGGTGTATCTCCAGTTAGTTTCCTCGGAGCACACCTTGAGTTAGGTTTCCAGCAAAGATAGAGAAAAACTGAGGAAAAAAAGGTAATTATGTGATGGGATGTTGTGTTAACAAACCTTATTGTGGTAATCATTTTGCAATACGTGCGTATATCAAATCACCACATCGTATACCTTAAACTTATGGACTGTTATATGGCAATTATATTTCAATAAAACTGCAAAAAAAAAAGGGGGGGAAATGGAGAAAAACTGGTCTTCATCCAATAATCTTTTTAACTTTTGACATTGCGTTTTTAAATCTTAAAAAAAATTTTTTTTTCCTAAGTTTATTTATTTTGAGAGAGAGGCAGTGCAAATGGGGGAGGGGCAGAGAGAAAGGGAGAGAGAGAATCCCAAGCAGGCTCAGCACTGCCAGCGCAGAGCCCGACATGGGGCTTGAACCCACGAAACTACGAGATTGTGACCTGAGCCGAAGCCAAGGACCGGATGTTTAACTGACTGAGCCACCCAGGTACCCCTTAACCTTGACATTGTAAAAGTTAGCTTTCCCTCCACATAACTCCTACACTGGTTACAGCGTACAGGTTTGCTCCCTGTCTTACTTATTTTGACCTGAGTTGTTACTGAAGCAGGCTCCCCAAGGACAGGAGTAGGTAGTGGATTTGACACCTTTGGGAAGAGGCTCTTGAGTTATCCAGCAATCAAGGTGGAGGCTGAAGGTCCCTCTGCCTGGGGGAGAGGTGGGTCACTGTAACTGAGGAGGAGGTCACCTGAGTTAGTGGAGCCCTCCTCTGAGATACCTGAAGGAGTGAAAATGGACAAATCAAGATGCTTTCTTTTTTTTTTTTTTTTTTCAACGTTTTTAATTTATTTTTGGGACAGAGAGAGACAGAGCATGAACGGGGGAGGGGCAGAGAGAGAGGGAGACACAGAATCGGAAACAGGCTCCAGGCTCCGAGCCATCAGCCCAGAGCCTGACGCCGGGCTCGAACTCACTCACGGACCGCGAGATCGTGACCTGGCTGAAGTCGGACGCTTAACCGACTGCGCCACCCAGGCGCCCCTCAAGATGCTTTCTGAGGGAGGCCTCCCAGCTTTTACACGCCCCGGGGCCCTGCCCCAGGACTGCGTTAGGTCTTGCTTATCCTGGCATCAGCCTGCTGGAGCTGCAGGGACCCTCCCTGTGTTTTGCAGGTGCTTGTCCCAGAGATGGCAGCGTGGAGGCAACGCATCTAATTCCTGCACTGTCCTCTCCCTGCTTGGAGCCCCCTGTGCCTTCATGGGCTCGCTGGCCCCGGGCCATGTTGCCGAGTGAGTGGAGGAAGGAGCGGGCAGACTGCCTTGTAGAAGGAAGTCTTAACCCTGGGTGGGGGTGGGGGGCTGGGGGCAGGCTGTGAGAAACGGTTTGTGGCCACCAGAAATGGGTGGGAGGGGCAAGAGTGGGGCACCAGCATCCCAGACCCTCCCAAGCGTGGCTGTTTGCTGCTCGGGTGCTAACGCTCTCCTGTGAAAGCTTTTATTTCCACAGCCTGTTTCCCTGGCCACTGCCCAGAGCCTGCTCAGCTTCCCACCTTCTCCTTCCTTGCTTCCAACAGACTCTGCAATGGATGTGACTTTGCCCTTCTCAAGTCCCTAATCCTGGCTATGCTTGTGGCAGGAGGCAGCTAGGGACCTGCTGTCCCAACCCTCCCTCGGGGATGTCCAGCATCCGTGGTCCTAGGGTTCAGGCCCACGGTTTCTTCCCCAGCTGAGGGGGCAGGGCCACTGCTGTGTCCCCGTGGTTCACTAAAGCAACAAGAGCAGCCGGCCGAGGACACCCTGAAGCCACGTGCTAAAGCTGGGCCCAGGCCCAGGCCTGCCAGCTCCCCAGCTGTGAGGCTGCAGCCCGTAGGTGGCCCGTACGCTTTCTCCATGTTGGCTGCTGTGGGGACCCAAGAGCCCTTTGACCCCCGGCCCCGCCAACTCAGCAAACGCTTATCAGGAGGTGAGGCCCACACTTTGCCCACTGTGGGCGCTAGGGCAGGCTGCCAGGTTGCTGGCCTGTGAAGCACAGCCCTTTGAACCCTGGTTTCATGGGGGTGCTGCCAGAGCCCAGCCCCCTGAGCTGTGGCCAGATTCTCTTCCTCGGTGATCCGGCACAAAACAAATCAGTGGGCAAGGGCCCGCCCTGTGAGGTGGCACAGAGGGACCTGGTGTCAATAGCTGGTCACTCGTCAACCTTCTTCAGTGGCTGTCTTCCTTCCTGTTCCTCTGGCTTAGGGTGGTAGACTCACCTTTCTGGAACAATAATGCCGTTAGGTAGGCCATTCCAAATTCTCCCCCTTTGTTCAGCAAGCATTTAATGAGCACCTACCACGTGCTAGGCACGGAGGGTGCAAAAAATCATTTGGAAAACCACCCCGTAGTTTGCATGCTTTGGAAGGATCCTACTATTTAAAGGATCTTTGAGGTGTACGATGAGGAATGATGCCCCAGCTTGATGCCTATATACAAATCTGTATTGTCCAGCCAGCGTGAGAAAGGCCAAGATGGTGGCTGGACCAGCGGTCACAGGACACTTTCCAGAGACGCTGCGGCCAGGAAGCGTGGGGGTGGCGCAGTCTCTCCCAGGGTCCACCTCCCACTCACTCTGATTAGAGGGGATTCTGGGGAAGAGTCCTGGACCAGGCCCCACGTCGAGGAGCATCAGGCACTGGGAGCCAGCTCACTGCCTGCGGGGTTCACCTTGCCACGAGAGGTGAGGGTGGTGGGTGGCCTCACCAAGGCAGCACCACTTCCTGGCTGGGCATCACGGAGGCAGCTGCGGACTGAGTGGAATCCCAGTAGCACTCAAGGGACTCCCGAGAGAAGAGTACCGTGAGGATGAGTGTGTAGAGGGCAGCTGGGGAGCGAAGTACCACCTTGGTAATTATCAGTCTGCCAAGGCTTTGCATGAGACAGACCACAGTGCTCTCACCTGCTTCGTTCAAACAGGGCACGTGCTCCAGGCCCCCAGATCTACCCCATCTGGGTTCACTGAGCACATCATTTCTGGCTTGAGTCAGACTGAAGGACAGGATCCGGGTTGGAGTTTACCTCAGCCAGGACCTAAAAGAACATCCCTTAGTGTTTCTGTCACTGAGTTCCAGGCTCTGTGCCCCTGCCTCTCCTGCCCCCTGGCATAGCCTCTGAGAGCATGGTGATTCCCGGCTCCCTCCTAGCCCCCTCTGCTTGCAGCCGGAGTCCCTGCCGCCTCCCTCCAGTCCCCAAACCCTTTGCAGCCGGAGTCCCTGCCGCCTCCCTCCAGTCCCCAAACCCTGTCGAACTACACCTCCCCTGGGTTACTCCATCTCGGCAGTTTTGTCCTGGATGACCTCCGCCGCTATTCTGTGGACCTACGCTACACAGTCTTTCAGACCACGGGCTCTGTCCCCATCTCCACAGTCATCATCAACGAGGCCAGTGGTAGCCGCACCATCCTCCATGCCTACAGGTTTGTACGCCTGTCCGCACCTTGCCAGCTGCCGCCGCCGCCATCACCGAACTCCTGGAACGGGACCCTTCTTCTCAGAGAGGCACCCCTGCTCCGGCATCCCCCCTCAACACGGGGGGAGGCCCAGGCCACTCGTAGGCTCTAATTTGTGTCTCCTTGCCCTTCCCTTGGCTCGGGCTCCACCTCAAGCTTCCTGGTGGCCGACTTCAGGCAGCGGGGCGTGGATGTGTCTCAGGTGGCCTGGCAGGGCAGAGGGGAAACCCCATGCTCTTGCTGCATCGTCAACAACTGCAATGGCTCCCGCACCATTGTGCTCTACGACACGTAAGGCCCCCCCCGGCCTCGCCCTGGCACGGCCCACCAATCAGTTCCCTCCCTCGCCACCACGGGCATCCCAACTGCCTGCTCTCTGCCGCCTCTCTCTATACCAGAAATTGTCCTCATGCCAAACTGCTCAGTGATTTCTGAATTGTTTTCAATTAGGAGAGAAGTGAGGTGGGAAGAGATGTGCTTTGTTCTGCCTGGTGACTTGGCCTCGGTCACTACCAAGGATGGGCGGGCAGGCCTGCGCAAAACATAATTCGTGATGTAATTCCTCCGTAATTGGCCAATCAGCAGCCTGGGTATGGGTGTGGGGAAATTGTTCTGAGGAGCGGGGGACAGGAGGTGTGATTCAAACCATCTGAAGTCCTGAAGGGGACTCACTGGAATTTCCAGGGTCAGCCCCAGGGTTGCCAGCCTGCAGCATGGCACCAAGGAGCTGGGTTTGGGTGTTCAGAAGAGATGAGCCCACCGCGAAGCTCCCTGCATAATGAAGCCAGGCCAAATGCCACACACAATTCACAGCTGTTGCTGAAGTAGAGGGAAGGGGAACATTGGGTCAGCAGATCAGGGGCATCTGATGCCATGTTAACTGGGGGGAGGGAATCCCTTTAAAGTCCCAAGCTGCTAGGGAGAGGCCCTGTGGGCCCAGACCCTTCTTGTCTCCCCTAGATTGCCTCCTGAAGAATCTCAGACATTTAGCTTACTAAGAATCTAGCATGTGCCAGGTACTATGTTAGGGCTGAGGTGGTCCACATCCAGCAGCCCTGGGGTTCAGGCTGTCCCTACTGCCCGGCATGACTACTGGACCTGGGGAAGAGGGGGCAATTATCCTCGGACAAGCTTTATGGCCAGTGGTCTCTGGGCTCAGTGTGTCGCAATGAATGAGTGGGCATATATGCTAGCAATGACCTTCACCTTGGTCAATCCTAGTGTTCTGCCCATCAAGTAACAATCTGTAGCAACTTTGATCAAGGACACCACATGGGTATTCACAAGAAGGGAAGGAGGGGAGTTCCAAGGAGAAACGTTTGTTGCCCTCTGGCCCCAGTGTAGGGAGATCCACACACGTTACCTTCAACTGCAACAAGCTGGTGGGTTTGGGCCCATCTACCAAATGGGGAAGCAGCCTCAGAAAGGCCCAGGTACTCAGCTAGTTAACTGGATGGATTCGGCTGCAGAGCGGGAGGAATATAGGTTAGGTGTAGCTCACTGGTCAAGGCGGACCCTTCCCAGGGCTCCACACCTAAGTCAGCCAAACAAAAACTCATCCTCAAGCACCAACCTTGACCTCGGAGTTGTAACACAGAGCCGCCGAACTTAGAACGGTGGTGCTGTCGCGTCTGGGACGCCAGAAGTGAACAGGACCAGACCCAGAGCAGCCATAGCCTTTGTAGATCACCAGGGCATTGCATGCTGGGAGCTGCGTGCTGCTGGCAAGGCGGGGGATTCTGGGAATTGTAGTCCCTGGTGCTCTTAGAGTATTCTGGGAGATGTGGTCTCCAAGGCACTCAACTGGCCTCTTGTCACATGCTGCAGTTGAGTTTACCCCTAGAAAATATCACAGCCTCCAACACCCAAAGGGCATTCTAGCAAACTGCTTCTAATCCCCTGTCTGGATGGAACTGAGTGGGGCAAGGAGTGGTCAGGAGTTTAGCCTGGAATAGCCTATCCTGGAGCTGAGCCTCAGAAGCCTGTGCTGTAGAAGCCTGTGCTGTAGATGTAGTTTCTGGCCATGCTGCAGGCAGCACCAGGCAAAGGGGCCCCAGCAACCAGTTAGAGATCCCAGCCTTGGCTGACCTCACCATCATGCCTTTTCTGTCGTTTCTGTCCTATGACTTAGGAACCTGCCAGATGTGTCTGCTGCGGACTTTGACAAAGTTGATCTGACCCGGTTCAAGTGGATCCACATCGAGGCAAGTCCTGCCCTACCTGTGTTTTGAGGGGCTCAACGTGCCAGGTCCTCCACATATTTTGCCTTCTTAGTTTTTTTGAACCATGATGTACCTTAGAGATAAATGAATCCAACTACCCTCATCCCCTCTCCGTTCTTCTTTGTGTTTTCAGGTAGGAAACTAAGGCCCAGAAAGATTGGGTGACTTACTCAAGGTCACACAGCAGGGTGTAGGCACCAGAAGCAGGATGCCGGCTCCAGGCAAAGGCCCATGCTTTCTGTGTTACAGACTGCCCACCTCCTCTAGACTCTGAGAAGTCCCAAGTTCTAATCCTAGCCTTGTGATTTAATTTACTGTAGGTCCTTAAGAAAGTCTTTTATTCTTTTGTCTCCTCCTCTGTGAAATGGGGGGGGGGGGGGGGCGGCTGGTTAATAAGGTCTCCAAGGTCCATGACTGCTCTAGAATTTTGAAACTTAGAATGGAGTTCCCGCCCCCTGCCTCCCCTCACCTGGAATTCCAGCAGGGAGGGAAGAATGAGCCAGATCAGCTGGGCACTGCCCAGCTGGTCCTGAGCTGCCCCGCCCCACCCCAGGGCCGGAATGCATCGGAACAGGTGCAGATGCTGCAGCGCATAGAACAGCACAATGCCAGGCAGCCTCCAGGTCAAAAGATCCGAGTGTCCGTGGAAGTGGAGAAGCCCCGAGAGGAGCTGTTCCAGCTGTTTGGCTATGGAGACGTGGTGAGTGGCCCACACAGCTTCCCCTTGCCACATCCTGCTAATTTGGTTCTTAAAGGGAGCCAAGCATTCCCTTGTTCTGCCTCCCACACCTGGAATGGCTTGGTGTCATTGGCAGGTGGGGGGCAAAGAGGCCCCCAGCTTTGGGCTCCCGTGCAGGCCTCAGCAGTGGCCACGGAGCAAAATTTCTCTGTCCCAGTGGGTGTATAGGTACGAGAGTAGCCAAGGGGGGGGGCTACTAGAGCCAGCCTCGGAGCACCCTGCGTGGGAGCATCTCCTCCCTGGGCCTCCTCAGTCTCTCCTTCTGTCAAATGGAAGAATGGGACTGTTCTCCCAGGTGTCCTCCAACTCTGGGGTGGGTGGCAGGCTGTGGGGGCCACTGAGGGGTGAGGGAGGATGGGAGGGGACTTGCATAGGGTAAGTTTGGGCAGTTCTGGAATGGAAATGAAATCTGAGTGACAATCCTGGCATCATAGCCTGAGCTGGTTGGACCTCCACTCGGGGGGCACAAAGGTACGGGTGCCTGAGCCACACCCTGGGTTTTTATTTGATTGGTGGGGGTGGAGCTCAGCTGAAGTATTTTTTAACAAAACTCTCTCTGGAGGTTCTAATGTGTAGCTGGCGTTGAGGAAGCTCTACAACCCTTGCCCCTTTGTTTTATAGGTGAAGAAACGACCCAGAGGGCATAGTTGCATTAAGAAAACAAAACAAAAACGCCCGCGAGAGCCAGAGGTGTAACGTGGCAGTGGTAGCTCTCGCCGCCAGATGGCGCTCAAGGCTCGCTGTGGGTTTTCAATTGCAGGGACTTTCGTTGCTCTAGAACAAATAAACCGGGGATTTTTGCGTCACAATTTACAGGGCTGTATTCTAGCATATCTAGAGCAAGTATGAAAACGCATCCCAGTGGGACAGCGAGATACTACGTTGGGGATTTAGGTGGCCACGTTGGAGGAGTGACATTGCACTATGGGGGCAACGCCAGGCTGCTGGTGGTGAGTGACTGAGCCAGGACTAGGGTGGAGGTAACCGTCAGCCTCTCTTCCACTGCCCACAGGTGTTTGTCAGCAAAGATGTGGCCAGGCACTTGGGGTTCCGGTCAGCAGTGGAGGCCCTGAGGGGCTTGTATGGTCGTGTGAGGAAAGGGTGAGCAGGGGAAAGCCAGGAAGAGGCCTTAGGTACGGAGCGTGAGTGAGCCTGGACACTGGGGGCCGCCCTGGGGAGGGGGGTGAGGCTGGGGGCCCGGTGGGCTGACAGCCCAGCTGAGTGGAGGGTCTTGCAGGGCTATGCTAGTCTGCGCCTGGGCTGAGGAGGGCGCTGATGCCCTGGGCCCTGACGGACAGCTGCTTCACTCGGATGCTTTTCCTCCACCCCGGGTGGTGGATACTCTGGGGGCCGGAGACACCTTCAACGCCTCAGTCATATTCAGCCTGTCCCAGGGTGAGTACCCCCCCGGCACGAGGCCCAGGGCTGAGGCCTGCCTCTGCCCGGAAGACTGAGCTCATCTAGCTATTTGTCTCTCCAGGGAAGAGTATGCAGGAGGCTTTGAGATTTGGCTGCCAGGTGGCCGGCAAGAAGTGTGGCCTGCAGGGCTTTGATGGCATTGTGTGAATGCCCGATGATGGCGGTTGCTGGCTTACACTACCCCCCTCCTTGGAGGCTGGCATCACCGGCCGCCGTTGCCTTCTCCCCTCCATCCAGCCTGGCACATGGGCTGCCCTGCTCCCTGGGCAGATGCAGACCGAGGGAGGGTTCCGCCTGTGTCCTGTGTCTCTCTCACACTGCTGAGCCACACAGGAAATAAATCTGCCCCAAAGCCAGCTTCCTTCTGCCAGTCTGTTTGTCCTTGATTCCTGAACTGCTCTGGCTGGGGACTCCAGAGGCTTTGATACTACAGCCCTTCACCCTCTTCTTCTCTAGTCCCCAAATTAACCTCCTTGCCGAGGCCCAGAGGAGGGGCTGCCTACACCAGAGCAGCAGGGAAGTACCCAGGACTTGCCTCCAGCTGTGCCCTTGGTGGTGGCCCAGCCGGTCTGGTGAGGAGGAGCCACAGGGGCTGGGTAGAGACCGTGAGGCTTCCTGGCTGAGGGCAGGGGGACACTTCTGTCCTTGTGCCCCAGGGAACCTTCCAAACAATACGCCCATTTGAAAATCTCCTCTGGGCCCCTGGGCTGTCACAAGACTCCAGTCTTAAGGCTCCAGGACTGTCCACAAGGTTGAGCCAAGCTGATGGGCCAATGGGCAGAGAGCCTACTCTGGTTTGGTGGTGCCTTCACAATCTAAAAATATCACCCCCCCCCCCCCCCCCCGTGACTGTCCCAGAACCAACAAGCCCCACCCTTAGAGCCGCCCTGTAGTTAAGGCTGTGCTTCAGCCACAAATGTGCCCCAGGATACAGTTGCTGTCCCGGAGGGAGACGGGGCCTGAGGGCATATTGGAATTAGCCTATTTTTTATAAGCTTCATAGGGGAGTTGGGGCAGGGTGTGTGAGGCCACAGAATGTGATACAGAGCCTGGGCTTTGCAGTCTGACACACGTGAATCCAAATCGGCCACTTAACTAGCAGTGTCACCTTGGGTGTATTACTGAATGCCGTCTTCCTCAGTTTCCTCATCTGTCAAATGGAGCTAATTCTGCCTGGTCATAGAATTATTGTGAGGGTACAGACAACATATAAAATGTCCAGCATGATGGCTGGTATGGACCAGGCTCTCAATAAATGGCAGTTCTTAATGTTTGGGGGTGGGCACATACAGGGTGGTGGGGAAGACCTGCTCGGAGCTGCAGGAGGCTTCTGGGTATCTGAACACTCGGGGGGGGGGCGGAGGGGGGAAGGGGAGCACTCGGGCCCCAGGGAGAGTCTGTGCTCTCTTCCCCGGCTTGTCTGCAGCCGGCCGGGCCCTACTGCTGCAGCCTGCTTGCCGGGCACTGTCCAGGAACACTGGGAAAGCCGAAGCCCCTCCGAGAGGCCCTCCCGGTCCCCAACCCCCTGTGTCCCTGAGATCAGGCAGGCTAGACCTGTAGGTAGACGGCCTGAGTGGATGAATTCATTCAGTTTTTTATTGGCTGTCTGGGCCCTAAAGCTGCCCCTCAACTTAGGGTCTCCCTGAGCTGCACAGAAAGACCTGTCCCTACTGGGGCCAGGAAGTGGACAAAGAGGCGGTCCTCGTCGCAGCACGTGCGCACACACACACACACACACACGCACACGACTCTCTGGGGCTTATGTTCTGGTACTGAGACTTCTAGGGAGGCAAACTTGTGACCTCAAGATTTATATCTCATCATTCTCCAGTTGAACAGCATGAACTTCAAAGTCATTTGGGGTGTCCTTCGACTCCAGTGTTTCCCCTGGAAGCTCCTCTGCTTCCTTTCCAGTATCCCTGGCCTCTGCCTGTCCTATAGCCTCCGCTCCAGGGGCTGGGGCTTCTCTTTCAGCCTCTGCCTGTCCCCCAGCCTCCTGTACAGGCTCCAAGGACTCCCTTCTGGCCTCTACCTGTCCCCCATCTTCTCCTCTAGGACCCAGGGCTTGCTGCGTTTCCGGTCTTGATGGGCTTTTAGCTACCAGGGACTGCCTCCCAACATCTTGTGGCTCCAGAGGCTCTTTGGGCTCTGTGTGGCTTGGGGCCTCTCCTGGGAAGTTGATGAGCTCTGCAGGGGTCATGAGCCCATCCCCATTCAGGTCCTGGGTCTCGAGCACTTTGTCCACTACCAGGATCACCTGTGGAAGCACACAGTTGCTGTGGAGTCTACAGTGTACGGAGGTGTTCCCAGAAGCCCTGACCCTCCCAACACCTTCCTACATCCCTGCCAGGCAGTGCTTTGAGCATTTCTTTTATGGTCGATTCACCAAAAGAGTCATGATGAAAAAACCCGAAGTCCCAAGAAGCGGCGTCTCCTTCGTGGGGGAGAAGGGGCCCCCCAGCCGGCAGGGCTTACCGGGTTGGCAATAGGAAAATCAGCAGCTCCAGGGGCCAGAGCTGCGGTCAACATGGACAGCAGTTCCAGGCCATCCAGCTGTCCACTCTGGTCATAGTCGTGGAGGGCAAAGAGGTAGAGGAGAACTAAGGGGGAGAAAGAGGCTACATCAGAAGGGGCACCAGGGACAGATGGAGGAGGCAGGGGGCACCCGACGGCCTGGGGTCAGTCCTGACTCTGCTGCCCTAAGCCCCCCACCCGCCGGCCCCACGGCCCAGGCCCTCACCCTGCTCCCGGCTCATGTGTTCCGGCTCCTCTTCCATCTTCTCCAGTCCCTGTAGGTAGTTCTGCAGAAGCCTGGTGGGAACACGGGAAGTAAGCCCTAGAGAGGCCGGTCTGCAGACCCAGGCCTGCCCCCCAGACCAGCCCACTCACCGGAGCTGCTCCTGGCCTGGCTGGAAGGGGTTGGGCAAGGGCTGCTGCTGCAGGTCAGGATCCAGCCTGGAGGAGGGAGAGAAGGGCCGGCCTTGCAAAGAGCCTCTCACAGGATGCAGCCGACCGGCCTTCCACCCTCAAGCTCTTTGTAGGGTTCTCTCCCCAGACCCGAAGGGCATTGTTCTCTCAAATTCCCAAAAACCTGGTGGGGAGGGGGCCCTCCTGGTCTCAGAAGCAGAACCTTACTCCCTCCGACTATTCTTTTTGCAGATTCCTAACTTAGATGCTAAGTGAAAACCCAAATAAAGCATCTGGTTAGACAGAGGCCAGATGAGGCCACACCTAGTAGATACAAGTTGGAGATCCAGGAAAACAGTGAGCGGGTGGCCGGACCACATGCATTGTGGTCACCCTTCTACTTTGGTGCCAGGCCCCAAGGGGCAGGTCTCTGGCTCAGCCCCGAGGCACTGCCCAGTTTTACACAGACCCGATTTGCTCCACAACACAGACTGGATTCTTTTTTCCAAGCTGAGGGCATTTATGTTGGTTTTGGAGTTTGAACCTACTCAGGGTCTCTTTCTCAGTCCTTAAAGCTCACGGTTTGCTCCCAGTTCTGGACAGGGCTACCTGTTTGCCCAAATCAGTCCAGACCTGTGAAGCCAGACTGTTGGCAGGAGCCACTGCAGTGGCCTTTGTCACCGCTGCCAGTCTCGCTGCTGCTCCTGGATCTGTCCCTCCACCCCACCCAGCACATCTACTGTGTAGCATTCATACCAAAAACCTTGACAAAGGATGCTCACGCAAAATAGAAATGGTCTGCTAATGATCTTGATGTCATCGGCATTCCCACTATAAGGTCTTGCTAAGAGGACCGCAGCCCCTTGCTTGGCCCACAGCTTCCACCTCATGCTTCACACCCCGTGGGAACGGAGCTCCTGGATCCCAGACACACTGACCCCAGCAAACGCGTACTGAATGCCCACCCTGCGAGGGGTGCTCTAACTGGCTTAGAGGCTGCAGTACCTGGGCAGGGAGCGGGGCTCAGATACAGAGATCAGGGAGCACAAAGCCCCGTCTCCCGCCTCCCAGAGGGGCCCACCACACCCTCAGATTCCCCAGAGACTGTCCCCGTCCCAGCCCACGGCCCTGCCCTCTGAATCCCCTTACCTCACGGTTCCGTCCTTGGGAGCGGCCTGACCCAAGGGCAGCAGCAGCACCAACACTCTCACTGTCAAAGGTAACATCCTGGAACTGAACTAGGAACAGAGGTAGGGAGTCAAGGGGAAGGGGTGGAGGGTCGGTGGGCTAGACAGGAGCACCTTCTCTCCCTGCCCCCACCTGCAACCCAGGTGACAGGACTCCTGCTCAGGGCAGAGGCACAGACATCAGGGATCCCCTGTGGAATTCATTCAAAATGAATCTTACTCCAGACTCCAGGTGGAAGGCGCCTAAAGCAGACCTGCTGTGGTGGAAGCAGCAGTTAGGGCAGGAGCCCCTCCCCACACCCAGCTCCCTCTCCCCCCACCAGCCTCCCTGAGGTGCTCGGAGAAGTGCAATTTCACTACATCTAATCCAGTCCAGTCACTCATTTTGCAGATGGAAACTAGCTCAGAGAGGTCAAGAAAAAGGCCAAATCAGAAATGCATAGGGATACAAAAAGACGAAGACTCGCACAGAGTAAGACTGTTAGTTTGTATTTATTAAAACTCACCCAAGAACAAATCAATAAAGGCTCAGTCTCCTTGCAACAGATCTAAACTCACATAGGGACGGAAACAAATCAGGGTCAAACCAACAGTGGCCCCAGGAACTATTTACTAAATGCAGTTAGGAAATCCCAATATAAAGAAAAAAAAAAACAAAACTTTCCTTTGGACCTACTTTCTGTAGGCTCCCTGGCAACATAATCGCTTGGTTATATGAAAACAAACAGAGGAAGGACTGATCAAAAGCACAGAACATGGAGCTTTCTGATTACTCCCAGGTGCATGTACATATCATATGAATTTCTGAGGAAGTGCACACCCACCACAGCTGAGGCCTGAGACCCTAGTCCCACTTCTAGGAAGACCAATCGCCAGGTGCTTGACAAATCACCTGGGCAGAGGACCAGGAACCCTCTGAAACCCTCTGCACCCTCTGAAATGCCATTCTGGCTAGCACTGGATTTTCCTGGAGAAACGTTTCATGAGATTCTCAAAGCGCTCCATGATTCTAACAAGGTTCAGAAGCACTGCAAGGTTGGACATCGACTTCCTAAGAGATGTGGGGTAGAGCAGGTGAGCATCTGGCCAACGGGAAGACACTTATGGGAGCCTGGCTGCAGTTGCACAAGCAGAACTGCCTTGAGGAAGAAGCAGCAAAACATGGACATCTACAAGAAGGTAAAGCAACTGAGAGGCACGGGAGCCGTCTTTAGTCTTCTCTGCATACGTGGCCCCTACAAATATCATGAGTCGACATAGTTTATTGGCGTCCATAATCCCCAGTGGCCAAACACGAACACTGGCTGGCAACACAGATGCTTGAGCTTCAGTTGTCCCCAAAAGAGAAGACACGTCTTGGGTCCATCCAAGGGAGGTAGTTGGGACTGAGATCTCCATATCAACTGCGGGCCCTCAGGGGTCTGGATACACCTCAGTGAAAGGGTTGTCTAGAAGAATATCCAGATCTCTATGTCGGAGACTATGACTGTAAATGTTCAAAGAAAGTAACTCCAAAGTTGGATAAAAATAGTATTTTTTCAAATGCATTGAGTTGGCAAGAAAGTAAGAAATTCTGAGTGCAAAAGCACAGTGAAAACGGTCATCCTGGGGGGAAGTGAGCTTGAAATCAGCTTTGCCTTAAAAGTGTCTGCCAAACCAAATCCAGGTGAATTTGCACTATCAATCTGAGTGCTTTGTGCAACAGAGGAGCCCAGAGATAAGGTCTGGACCCACCCATCGTGAGGAGACTGATAGGAGATCCCCTACGGAAAGTTGGGATTCAAACAGCCTGACTCAATCTAAGGGTGAACGAAAAGTAAATGTGTCACAAAGAAGGGCAGCACAAATCTTGCCAGTCTTGACCTTGGTGCTGGGTAGAAGGGATAAAGTCTTCCCTCAGAATTTGTAACAAGCCTGCTCTAATGTGGGTTCAGGACCTGAATTAATGCTATCTCTGTGGTTCAAAAACCTAAAGCAGATCATTTATATTTTAAGTGGTACCTGGTTGATGGTACCTCCAGTTGACTAGCAGAGGAAATTATATATCTTGTCCATGAAACACAACTCCAATCCCAGCTCAAAGAAATTCCGAGTATCGGTGAGCATGACCTTACAGCCAGAAAGTCATAAACGTACAAGGAAATAAGACACCGTGAATGAGAGCCAGCTAACCAATAACGGGTGAACCCAGACTTGCAAAAATTAAAGACATTGGAATTATCATACAGAGAATATAAGGTATATTTAATATGTTTCAAGAAACCAAAGAGAAGTTTGAAACTATGCAGAAGGAATATGAACATAAAAATGACCAAGAAGATTTGAAGAAGAAACAAACATAACTTACACAAATACAAAGAAAAGGTTGATTTTAAAATGCAATGGGTGGGGTGCCTGGGTGGCTCAGTCGGTTAAGCGTCTGACTTCAGCTGGGGTCATGATCTCACGGTTCATGAGTTCGAGCCCCATGTCAGGCTCTGAGCCTGGAGCCTGCTTCGGATTCTGAGTCTCTCTCTGTGTCTCTCTCTTTCTCTGCCCCTCCCCCACAGGCACTCTCTTTCAAAATAAATAAATAACTTTTTTTAAAAAAAGCAGTCAGAAAGAAAAGGTAAATACCCCAGAAGGAAGAATAATTAGACTGACAGCTGATTTCTCAACAGCAAGAGTGATGCCAGATTACAGTAGTATCTTAATACATTGAGAAAGGCAGGGGGAAGGGGGTCGGGGTGGGGTGCGGCGGTGGGGAGATTGCCATTCTAGAACTCCAGTCTCAGCAAAATTATCTTTCAAGAATGAGGTGAAATAAAAACAATTTCAATAAACAACAAATTAGAGAATATGCCACCAACATTCCTCCAGTAAAGGAAATTCTAAGGGATCTGTTTCAGGAAAAAGGGAAGTGATCCCCAAAGGATTTGAAATGCAGGGGAAAATGGTGAGCAGAAAAGAAATCAGAAAGTATTTGGGAAAATATAAACAAACATAGATTGACAACTATGTTAATACAGGGGGCAGAAAAGGTGGCCTGAGCTACAATATCAGACAACATTAAGATGTAAGGTGCGGACGATTGTTTGGGGAGAAAGACATACTGAGCAACTTTGTTAAATACGCATGTAAAAGTTTTAAGGATAACCACTAAAAAAATAGAAATGGAATGCATGACCTCAAACCACCAGAGGAAAAAAATGAATGGAATTAAAAAAAAAAAATCAATTCAAAGAAAGGCATTACAAGAGAAAAAAACTAAAAAAAAATTTAAAAAGGAAAGGCAAGTAGAAGGGCGCCTGGGTGGCTCAGTCAAGCATCCAACTCTTGATTTCAGCTCAGGTCACGATCTCACGGTCTTGAGACTGAGCCCAGTGCTGGGATCTGTGCTGGGTATGGAGCCTGCTTAGGATTCTCTCTCCCTCTGCCCCTCCCCTGCTTGCACACGCATCGGCACTCTCTCTCTCTCAAAAAAAAAAAAAAAAAAAAAAAGCAATAATAGACAAAAGAAAGCTACTATAGCTTTATTGACTAGACTTTAACGCATGATTATAAATAAAAGAATGTCATTAAAAAATTCATAAAACTTGAATCCCATAGGAGGATAACATAATTCTGAACTTGTATGTGTCTAATAACATAACCTCAGAACATCCAAAATAAAAACTGGCATAACACTACACATCTATTAGAATTGCCAAAATCCAGACAAAATCCAGAACACTGGCAACACCAAATGCTGGCAAGGATGTGAAGCAGCAGGAACTCTCATTCCTGGCTGGGGGAATGCAAAATGGCACAGCCACTTTGGGAGACACTTGGGCAGTTTCATATAAAGCTAACCATATTCTTACCACACAATCTAGCAATTGCACTCCTTCACATTTAGTGAAAGGAGCTGAAAAATTATGTCCGCACAAAAACCTGCACACAGATGTTTATAGCAGTTTTATTCATAATTGCCACAACTTGAAAGCAAAGAAGATATCCTTCAGTAGAAGGATGGAGAAATAAACTGTGGTCTATCCAGACAATGGAATATTATTTAATGCCAAAAAGAAATGAGCTCTCAAGCCATGAAAAGACCTGGAGGAACTTAAATGAATATTACTAAGAGAAAGAAGCCGATCTGAAAAGGCTGTGAGCTAAATGATTCTGACTATCTGACATTCTGGAAAAGGCTAAACTATGGAGACAGAACATCAGTGGTTGCTAGGGGCTGGGGTGGAAGGGATGAGTAGGAGGAGCACAGAAGATTTTTAGGGCAGTGAAACTACTCTGTATGATCCCATCATGACAGACACATGTCATTATACATTTATCCAAACCCACAGAATGTACACCACCAGGAGTGAACCCTAACGTAAACTATGGACTTTGAGTGATGATGTGTCCATGCAGGCTCAACCGTCATAAAAATTGGGCTCTCTGGTCTGGAATGTTGATAATAAGGGAGTTGTGCATGAGGGGCTGAAGGGGGGAGGTATATAGGAAATCTCTACACTTCCCTCTCAATTTTGCTGTGCTAAAAAAATAAAGCCTTTAAAAAAAAAAACAGGCAGAACTACAAGGAGAAAAGTCGAATCTGCCATCATGGTGGAGAATTTAACATATCTCATTTAGTATTTGAAAGATTAAGCAGACTAAACATTAGTAAGAATGTAGAAGGTTAAATAAAACATTTAATATGCCTGGGCTAAATGGGGGCGCCTGGGGGGCTCAGTCAGTTGGGCGGCTGACTTCAGCTCAGGTCATGATCTCACAGCTTGTGAATTCGAGCCCCACATCGGGCTCTGTGCTGACAGCTCGGAGCCTGGAGACTGCTTCGGGTTCTGTGTCTCCCTCTCTCTCTCTGCCCCTCCCCTGCTCACACTCTGTCTCTCTCTCTCCAAAAATAAATAAACATTAAAAAAGTATATGCCTGGGGCGCCTGGGTGGCTCAATCGGTTAAGCGTCCGACTTTGGCTCAGGTCATGATCTCGCGGTCTGTGAGTTCAAGCCCCGGGTCAGGTTCTGTGCTGACAGCTCAGAGCCTAGAGCCTGTTTCAGATTCTGTGCCTCCCTCTCTCTCTGACCCTCCCCTGTTCATGCTCTGTCTGTCTCTGTCTTAAAAATAAACGTTAGAGGAAAAAAAAAAAAAAGAAACTGTCTCACCCTGTATTATATGCCTAACATACAATTACATTAGAAAGCAATAACAAAAATTATGTAAAAAATCTCACGTATATGGAAATTTAGAAGTCATACTTGTATGTGGATCAAAGAAGAAAATCATAATGGAAACTGTTAAATACTTAGAATTGGATAATACTGGGAGGATATGCATGAAAACAAGATAGGTAATCAAAGTGGTATCAGAGGGAAAATGGGTTGACTTCAAAGTGTATATTAGAAGAAAGGACTAAAAGTTAATGAGTTAAACCTTCCAACTCAACAAGCTAGTAAAACAGAATAAACTAAGAAATAAAGTAATAAGAGATGGCAGAAATTAGGAACACGATAGAGAAGAGCAGCAAAGTCAAATACTGGTGTTTCTTTTCTATTTTTTAATAATTTTTTTAATGTTTATTTATTTATTTATTTTTGAGAGAGGGTGACAGACAGCGCATGAGTGGGGGAGGGGCAGAGAAAGAGAGGGAGACACAGAATCCGAAGCAGGCTCCAGGCTCTGAGAGGTCAGTGCTGAGCCCGACGCAGGGCTCGAACTCATGAACAGTGAGATCATGACCTGAGCCCAGGTTGGAAGCTCAACTGACTGAGCCACCCAGGCGCCCCATCACTGGTGTTTCTTTAAAAGGACTAATACAGGGGCACCTGGGTGGCTCAGTTAGTTGAGCTTCTGACTCTTAGTTTTGGCTCAGGTCATGATCCTAGGGTTGTGGGATCGAGCCCTGATTTGGGCTGAATGCTGAGCATGGAGCCTGCTTAAGATTCTCTCCCTCTCTCCCTCTGCTCCCCCTCTCTAAAATAAAAAATAAAAAATAAAAAAATAAATTTAAAAAGGGACTAATTCAATAGACAAACCTCTGACAATTCACATTAAGAACAAAGAGAAAAGGTACAAATAAAATGAAAATGGGGACATAACTATAGAAACAGCAGAGATTTGAAAACTTCTTAGAGGATAGAGCTAATTTCCTAGAAAAACTTAGTAGCAAAACTGATGGAAAAGGAAATAGCAAATCTTAATAGTCCTATAACCATTACATAATTTGAATCAGTGAGGATTAACCTATATCACTTGAGGGACTACAAACCTGAAACGTTTCTAGAGAGGTAATCTGCAAATATGTATTAATTGCCATGAAACTCTGACCCAATAACACCATCCTGAGGATTACATAGGGAAGAACTCAAATGGAAAAAGAAACTACAAAGATATCTATAACTGTGCTATAAATATTAGTCAAAGAAACAAACAACCTGACATTGTCTAACATTTAGGCAATGGCTAAGCAAATCGCATTATAGAACGGAGCAATAAAAAATGATAGATACTGGGGCGCCTGGGTGGCTCAGTCGGTTAAGCATCCAACTTCAGCTCAGGTCATGATCTCACGAGGTTAGTTTGAACCTCGCATAGGGCTCTCTACAGAGCCAGCTTCAGATCCTCTGTTCCCCTCTCTCTGTCCCTCCCCAGCTTTCGCGTGCGTGCACTCTCTCTCTCAAAAGTAAACATAAAAAATGTAAATACTACAAACTCATAAGTCTCAAAGGAAAAAATAGACAGATTTGAATATATCAAGGGTTTAAACTTCTGTATCACGAAGGACATGGTAAGTCAAGTGCAGTGGGACAAGTGAGGACTGGAGGCAAGTAGGGTTTCAACACCGCTGCCTACTGCAACAGGGGGTTCAAGACAGAAATCTCAACAGAAAGTCCATGGAGACTGAGTGGAAATGCAAGAACTGCAGGGATGTGTGCCTTAGCCAGGAGGGTTAGAGGGAAGGTCCCGCCCGCAGGGCACCGGAGCACCCAGGAAACAATGGCTGAAGGAGGATATAGGTGAAGGGGTCTGGTATCCAGAGTGCTGCTGGGTTTCGGGGGTGGTGATGGCAAGGTTCAGCTGAGGGTTCTCTAAGGCAGAAGGAGAGGCACATAATGGCTGAGAGGGCCAGCTGGCCGAAAGAGGCCAGACGGAGAATGCCAGAAAGTATAGATCCTGGGACCAGATGCCACAGAGGACAGCATGGGTAGCACCAGATGTCAAAGACTTTTCATGACAAAGGCGAGGAGGGTGAGCATCTGTAGGGAAGGCAAGTATAAATACTAAGTTTGTAGAATGAAGATAAAGTGTATTTAGTTCTTCAATATTTATTGAGCACCTACTATATGTGAGGCACTCTTATAAGTGAGGTGAGAGTATGAAGTAGAAGTACTTATTCCTTTTTTTTCTTAAAGCTTGCAAATATATAAGTAGGAAAAGATACAGATGTTAAGCAATGATTAAGAGAAAGAGAAACACAGAATTATAAGGCATAGGTGGCACAGCCCAAAGTGTAAGGGAAGGGGCCCTAACCTCAGGCTGCCTGAATCCAAATCCTGGCTCTGGAACACAGTAGCTGTGTGACTTCTGTGTTTCGGGTTCTCGTGTGGCACGTGAGGCGGACCTCTCGTGGGGTGTGGTAAGGGTTAAATGACACAAGATTTGGGGCGCCTGGGTGGCTCAGTCGGTTAAGCGGCCGACTTTGGCTCAGGTCATGATTTCGCAGTCTGTGAGTTCGAGCCCCGTGTCGGGCTCTGTGCTGACAGCTCAGAGCCTGGAGCCTGTTTCAGATTCTGTGTCTCCCTCCCTTTGACCCTCCCCCATTCATGCTCTGTCTCCTTCTGTCTCAAAAATAAATAAATGTGAAAAAAAAAATTAAAAATAAATAAATAAAATAAAATAAATAAATAAATAAATAAATAAATGACACAAGATTTTACATATCTTGTAAAACCCCATGCCTGGCTGTACAATAATGCCTTCTTCCCCTCCAGAAGTTTTCTTGGACTGCTCTGCAGTGGCTTCACACATCCCCACCCCTCCCTGGATACCCTCAGATGGTGTGGGTATACCCCACACTACCGCACCCCCCCACCCCCATCTGTTTTCTGCCAGGACCTACGCCTACAGGAGGCACTGAAGTAATTTAAATCCCTCAGAGCTGTCCAAACCTATTATCCAGGCTTAACGTGTTATCATCCACTACGAGTTGCCTTTTAAAAGAGGACTCTCTGATGGGGCGCCTGGGTGGCGCAGTCGGTTAAGCGTCCGACTTCAGCCAGGTCACGATCTCGCGGTCTGTGAGTTCAAGCCCCGCGTCAGGCTCTGGGCTGATGGCTCGGAGCCTGGAGCCTGTTTCCGATTCTGTGTCTCCCTCTCTCTCTGCCCCTCCCCCATTCATGCTCTGTCTCTCTCTGTCCCAAAAATAAATAAAAAACGTTGAAAAAAAAAATTAAAAAAAAAAGAGGACTCTCTGGGGGTAGCAACTCAGGCATAAAGGAGAAGCACCCTCCGGTCCCACTAATGTACACACTCGTTAGGCCAAATGTGCTGGTTTGAAAAAACATGTCTACAAATTCTTTGACACTTCTTCCCACAAAGGATTGAGTCTAATTTGCCTTTCCTTGTATATGATCTGGACTCAGCCACTCACTCCTAATGAAGAGCTGAAATGATGCTACGTGACTTTCAAGTGTGGGTCTTAAAAAGTGACATAGCTTGTACCTGGTTCTGGTTCTCTCTCCCTCTCTCTCTCCCTACATGCAGATATGCGCGTCTGAAGCCCTGAGCTGCCGTGGAAGAAGTCTGGCGTCCCTGAAGCTACCACACCGAAGACTGGAGAAACCACAGACAGCGAGATGTCTGAGGAGCCTCGGCTGTTCTGGCCTTCAGCCGCTCACATCTCCCCAGCCCAAGGACCATCCAGGAGAAAGAGCAAACCTTCAGGTGATTCCGACCCCCAGCTTTCCAGGTACCCCAGCCCACATTGAATGGAGCAGAAATGTGCTTGTCTCCATACCCCTGCCCAGACGGCACGCTCGTGAGCAAAGTCAAAGTTATTGTTTTCAGCCACTAAGTTTCGAGGCGGTTTGTTAAAGTTGTCTGAGTAATCTGAACTGCGTGTGACCTGGGCAGTCACACAGGGGCCCAGCTCTCGGAGGGGCCCTGTGCTTAGTGTAATACTCTGCTGTCACTGTTTTGAAATTCTTCTTCTTTAATATATTTTTTAATGTTTATTTATTTATTTATTTATTTATTTAGAGAGTGCAAGCAGGGGGAGGGGCAGAGAGAGAGGGAGAGAGAAACTGTCAGTGCAGAGCCCAGTGTAGGACTCAAACCCATGAACTGCAAGATCACGACCTGAGCCAAAATCAAGAGTCAGCCGTTTAACGGACTGAGCCACCCAGGCACCCCTCCATCTTGAAATTCTTAATTTTGTTTTTGTCCTGGGCCCTGAAAAGCATGTACCCTGTCCACACGAATTACCAGTACTCTCCTCCTCTCGGTCATATGCACCCATCACAAGTATGTAACTATGCAGCCGGTGTAGTGGACAGAGAACAGAGCTTTGGAACCAACCAGGCCTAGGTTCAAATCCCAGCTCCACCACAGGCTGTCCTCACTGAACTTCGGTTACCTTACCTGCACAAGGGAGATAATAACAGTATGCAACTCACAGGGTTACAGTGAATGTTAAGTGCATAACGAAGTACTTCTTGCACAAATTAATGCAGTAGCCTCTCTCTTGCCCTTGCCTCTGGTATCTTCTCCATTTAAAGGACCCTCCATACCCACATCACATTAATCTTCCTTAGCTGGAACTCCAAAATCTTCAGTGGCACCCTATTTCTATTAGAGTCCAAAGTCCTCACCTTGGCATTTTCAAGGCCTTCTACAATTAGATAGATATCAGGTCACCATTTTATACTCATCTTCCGGTGCTCTATGACACTAATGCTCTGCTGCAGACAGAGGAGAGGCTCCCAAAATACCTCTCACTTTCACTTTACAGTGCTTTTGCCCAAGCTGTTCTACCTTCTACCTGGAATAACCTGGGCCCTCCTGACAACCTGAGCATTCTGACGATAGTTCACGTCACAAACTTGAATAACTGTATGTGGACTGTTAATGTCAATCCAAGTAATATTCTCAGGAGTTATGCTTCAAACTGGCATTTTTAGTACAGATGACCCACCTATATTGCTTAAAGGAAGTCAGCTACAGCACTTCAAGTAATGTGTAATGAGGTTGGCCTAATGTGACTTGTCCACACGTAAGACATTTCTCAGCATTTACAGAAGCTTTTGTAAGCAACAGAAGAAATAAAGCCATTATTGAACCACTGCCTGTCAAATAAAATGTTCCTAATCATTTCCTATAACTATGGTGCTCATAAACGTAATTTACTCTCATGACGACGCGAAAGCCACTGCAACTCATAGTTAACAGTTGTCATGTAATAGTTACTCACATCCTTCACACACACTCCCGTTCATACACTCCCAGTCACAGCGACTCTCAGGCCTCAGATTTCTTCAAGCCTTTGCCTCCGAGCACGGGAGGAGAGCCCAGCCTTGGGGTCAGACCTCTGATCAAACCCGGCCCCTCCGTCCTGTCGCTGGGGCCTAGGTGGGTGTCTGAATCTCTCTGCGCCCGGAACAACAGTATCAGCCTTGTACGGGCCTGGGGAAGATGCAGTGGGATAATGTCCGTTACATGACTGGCAGCGAGCGCATGCTCTTTGAGTATTTCCAGAGAATCTAGGAAGTGGCAGGGGCCTTTTATCTTGGGTAGCTTCCCATCCAGTGCAAAGCTTTCTTCCACAGCATCCCTGTCAATGGCCATTCAGCCCCCGCTTGACTTTCCAGGGCAGGAGTCTAGCACCTCATAGGGCATCCATCCCATTTCTGGCTGAGTCTAACTGTCCCAAAGTTCTTTTGAACCAAATCCTCACCCTTAACTTATCCCTCTGGTGTCCCCTGTGCCTCCCAGGACACTCCCCTCCCCCAAAAGAAGAGAGAGTGGCTTTACGGCCAAAAAGGTCCCCCACACCTGACAGCTGGTCTCCACCCTAACACTTCCAGCTGGCCCCAGCTGGGGTCCCTCCCCAGTCCCCCTTTTCTTCATCTGTCAAATGAGGATGAAACTCCTGCCAGCCCCCAACCTCCCTCCCACGATGTCAGAGAGACAAAGGAGACACGGGGGGAAAGGCGGCCGGGGAACTGTGAAACCCCATCACCACGCCTAGAGAGCTCGGGATTCGCTCTCCAGCCCCTTCCTCTACTCGCCCTCCGGGGTAACCTCCTCCCGGGAGGTGCCCCGAGGCTGGAGCCGCCGCTCCTCGCCGCCCCCCCCCCCCCCGGGGACGCAGAGGGGCGGCGCCCGCAGCCTGGGCCCCCAGAGGCCGGAGGCCGCCCCCGCCCCGCAGCCCTGCGGCCCCGCGGCCCCCAGCCCGCCAGGCCCGGGGCGAGGCCGCCCGACGCCGAGCACCGACCCACCTGCGGCGGCGCGGCGAGGGCTGGGGTCCGGCTTCGCGGCGGCTGGAGGCTGTGCGCCGG